>NC_057725.1:31692328-31747724 GCF_004010195.1 Chiloscyllium plagiosum
TGCTAGAGGAAGTGGTGGAGGCTGGTACAATTGCAACATTTAAGAGGCATTTGGATGGGTATATGAATAGGAAGGGTTTGGAAGGATATGGGCTGGGTGCTGGTAGGTGGGACTAGATTGGGTTGGGGTATCTGGTCAGCATAGATGGGTTGGACCGAAGGGTCTGTTTCCATGCTGTACATCTCTATGACTCTGAGTCTAAGTGTTGACTAAAGCAAGACCACCTAAATCTGAGCTGCACTGTACAGTGATATTTGATGAGTCTCAGGATGACGTTTTAGAGAGGCAGTGGCAGCAGGAAGTCACCAATCCACAACATTTGAGAAGTGAAGCAATAGTATTAGGGGAGCAGGGAGTGATCCTGCAAATAGACATGCGTTCCTTGAAAAGTGGTACAGTGTATTAGGCACTGCACCACATGTAACCTTACTGGTAAATAAGGGATATCAATCTAAAGACTTAGGACCTATGGCCAGGCATGTAGAAACAGTCAGGGAATGGCATATGCTCATGACAGGGGTTTGGGAATCCAGGGATGGCAGCTATTTTTATTCCTGATGAAGGGCCTTTGCCTGAAACATCAATTTTGCTGCTCCTTGGATGCTGCCTGAACTGCAGTGCTCTTCCAGCACCACTAATCCAGCTATATTAAAATCCTAACATGCTGCAACTTGACAGGGAATCTGAATAAAGTCAAGGTAACACCCCAGCGGAGCATGCCAGTGACAGTGGAGGAAGGTGATCAATATGGTAATGAACAATTGGATGCATTAGTGGTCACAGCATGATGCAGATCTGGGGAGAATGAAATCAGATAGCCCGGTGGAAATAAGGTTGAAACCAGGAGTTGGGACAGTCGTGAAATTTCTGATGAATGAATTTATCCTAAGGTTTGGTATACCATCAAAGATCAGTTCAGACAATGGGTCTGCCTTCATTCAGAAAGTAGTTAAGTTGGTGCTGCAGTCTTTGAGAATTAAACAGAGGTTTGAGTGCGTGTATCATCCTCAGTCACAGGGTATGGTGGAAAGGTTTAATGGGACATTGAAAGCCAAATTAAACAAGATCTGCGCCAGCACCAACCTTAATTGGGTTGATGCACTGCCGCTGGTGCTAATGAGTTATCACATGCAGACTAGTCACATGACCGACCTAACACTGCATGAGATGCTCACAAACAGACCTATGCCAGTGCCCACGTGGAGAGACCCATATGAAGGGCCTAACTTGGCGCGGTTAAGCTTAGAACGAAACAATATATGCAGCAGCTAACTATGATACATGAGACTATTCACCTGTAGGAAACACAAAGAGAACCGACACCTGTCAATGAGGAAGGACCTACTAAACCCGGGGAATGGGTGTACATGTGGGTTTCTTGAAGACGCTGGAATGAGCTGAGGAGGGAGGGACCTTTCGTAGTGACTAAGGCATCACCAACCACCATCCAAGTGGAAGGACGACACATATGGTACCACCTTAAACATTGTACTAAAGCTCTCCCACCAGCACAAACTAACTCTAACACTGAGGTAAGTGGAGCTGAGGCTGAGGAACTTGGACACGGGCAGGCCACACAGGATGCTTGTACCCCTCAGCAGGGTTCCGAAAAAGGTACAGGTGAAGTTTTGGGGATATTGATCATTGCAGAAATGATAGTGATGGAGATGTGAAGTGTAGTTCTCCTGGCAATGGGGATAGGGAAGACATGCGGCATGCCCCTGTTACCCCCCTTCTCTGATGCCAGGCCTGCATACTCAGACTTGGAGACCATTAATTTGGCAAACCTGGATTGGTAATGCCAGGGTCATTCAGGCTGGGAGGCAAAGACCTATTGGAAGTGCAGACCTCGCTGCCCTAACATAGGTATGTGCCCGTGACAATCACTGGTATCAAAGGGCAAACTATATGGCCGTAATGATGGCTAGACAGGACTGTTTCTTGTGTACTAAGGCAATCCCTCATACTATGTTGTCCCTATGCCTCCTAACTCGACCACCTGTACTCAATGGCGTCTGCAACATTCTAGCCGACCTCTTAACCCGGATGATCCATCAACTTACAGGCAATTTCATTGCCCCTTTTAGTGCCTCCTACTTCAGACCTCTACATTCTATCAGCAGAATGATGCGGGCAGGCAGCAACTCCAACGATGGTGTGGCTATAGTACCCTATGGTCCATCAGTAAGACTAATTACACATTCCCCGTGGTTGCTTTCATGATACGGGAAGGGTTGAGTTTTGAATGCTTTAAGCGAAATGGCTCCACACCAGTAGTGTATTTTAAGAGTCTTTGCGGTGATATGATTGAACTCAAGGTGGACACCACATTTGGGGCTGTTTTAAATTCTCAACACGTCCCACTGGCAGATACTTGGTGGCTGTGTGGTAAGAAAGGAGGGTTGCGCCTGACGCTGCCTGCTGACTAGAGTGGCAGCTGTGCCCGTGTAATGCTCCTACACAAGGTAGTTATATTGCCACACGCGCAGCTTGATGCGATGTCACAGTCAGCTTTGTGCCGAACTAAGCGACGGTATGTCCCTGATCTGACGATTCGGATTGATAGCATAGGACAGCCAAGTGATAGGGTGTTAAAAAGAATACTGAATGGATTAATTACATTTATTACAACCAGCACAGATTTATCAATTATACTGACGATGCCCTTGTGGCCTTGGGAGAACAATTGGATGCTACTACTAAAATGACATGGCAAAACAGACAGGCCTTAGATTGGATACTGGCAGAAAAAGGTGGTTTTTGTGTGATGTTTGGGGAACATTGCTGTACCTTTATACCTAACAACACTAGCCCTGGGGGATCTTTTACTAAAGCAATGGAAAAACTAAAGAATCTAAAATGGGAGCTAAAAGACAATGTGGGGTTTGGTCATCAGGTTTTTGATTGGCTGAATAATATATTAGGGTCTTGGGGAGCATGGTCTTATTGTAGGTGTGGTTTTGCTTCTTGTCGCCTTTGTCTTTTGTTGTGCTTTACCTTTTATTAAGTCCTTTTTAGTTCGCGTCACTACCCGGCAACTTGTGGTCATTTCAGCTACCCCAGGAAGCACTTACACCTCTGATGGAACCCCACCGCTCTACTATTATGACCTAACAACCGCCACGGTGCAAGCAATAAGTCCACGTGGGGACATTAATGATATAAAGTTTGTGCGAAGATTTGTAGCTCGGGTGCTCGTTGCTGTGGTTCTGTTCGCCGAGCTGGAAGTTTTTGTTGCAAACGTTTCGTCCCCTGGCTAGGCGACATCATCAGTGCTTGGGAGCCTCCTGTGAAGCGCTTCTTTGATGTTTCCTCCGGTGTTTATAGTGGTCTGTCCCTGCTGCTTCCGGTTGTCAGTTTCAGCTGTCCGCTGTAGTGGTTGGTATATTGGGTCCAGGTCGGTGTGTTTGTTGATGGAGTTTGTGGATGAATGCCATGCCTCCTGATATTCACCAATCAGCCACTTGACCTGTTATTTAGATTTAGATTACAAGTTTAGATTCTCGAACAGAATCTAAGCAAGTCCACACCGACCCTCCAAGCAGCAACACTCCGCACCCATCCCAACCCACATCGACCTGGACCCAATATACCAACCACTACAGCGGACAGCTGAAACTGACAACCGGAAGCGGCAGGGACAAACCACTATAAACACCGGAGGAAACATCAAAGAAGCGCTTCGCAGGAGGCTCCCAAGCACTGATGATGTCGCCTAGCCAGGGGACGAAACGTTTGCAACAAAAACTTCCAGCTCGGCGAACAGAACCACAGCCACATTAATGATACTTCTGAAGAACGCGCGGGTCCTAGATTGTGAGGGATCTTGTGTCCTTTTTCCTGTTCTGGTTATTGGAGGACAGGTTTTTGGTCCAAGGGACCCTGGAATGGAGGAAGAACCCTTTAAGTCCCAGATTCCAAAAATTATTTAGCCCTTGTTGGGACCTATATTGTTTGTATTGGGCATAAGAGTGGCTGAATATATTGTCTTCTTTCTCTGGGTGAGACCAGTAGGTCTCAAAGGGGGGAATATGGAAAATAAAGAACATGAAATCATGGGAAGATTTAAAACATGAAGACCACTGGCAATCTGTGGTCTGTGGAAGGCAGGATGGGATAACCATAGTTGAATTTTCTTACACCAATTAGCAAAGTAAGTATAAGGCTGAGAGGTCACTATGGCGAGATGAGATAACACGAGAGAGAAACTTGTTTTATTACTTAAGTGTTATGACAGGATTGGGACCATAAATATTTGCGACATGACATTAAAATATCTAATTATAGTTAGACAGGAGACTATTCTAATAGATGGAATAGCTAAATATCTATCATGATAGGTTTTTCACTGTAGCAGAAGTGATAATAAATATCTAATCATGACATTAGGAAAATATTAAGCAGGGTCTGGAATGAAAGACCATTGTAGCAGAGTTAGCAATAAATATCTAACCATGACATTAGAATAACATTAAGTAGAATGTACAACTAAAGAGATATGGGAACTAACATCACTGCTTTATTGTGTAGCTAGAGTGAGGTACTTTGATTAATATCTTTGGACATGCTGATAAGCTAACAGAAACATGATAAAAAAATATAAAAATCCATAGACCCTGAGGTTTGTGGGCATTCGAGAATCTGCTTTCTCAGTTTCACGGTTTTTTGTTTGCAAATAAAAGACCTACTTCTTGAAGAACTCTCTGTGTCTCCTGGTGGTTCTCTACATTTTCTCCACAACAACTCTAACCTCAAACCTTTGATACATTGTCTGAGCTGAGAATTCACTTTTTATAAAACCTTAAGTCATCTTGGAAATGTGACTTTAAAGAAGTTCTGTGATTTACACATTAATGAATCAAAACCTGCAACCCCATTCTAAGTGATTGAAGACTTAACAGCTATACAGGTTTGTTCAATACATTGCATCAGTTGTATTATACTGTAATCTTTTACTGCCCTATAATCCGGCCCCACTAGCTACTTGATGAAGGAGCAGCGTTCTGAAAGCTTGTACTTCCAAATAAACCTGTTGGACTATAACCTGGTGTGTGATTTTAACATTGTCCACCCCAGTCCAGACCAGCATGTCCACACCAACTGACAAGGCATGGACAACTTATACAGGCCAAGCAAAATGGCTGAAGAGCTTTCCTTTCCACTGCATCAGGATAATGGGCATTTCCTGGCAGTCATGATGTAGAAGAGCCAGTGTTGGACTGGGGTGGACAAAGTTAAAAATCACACAACACCAGGTTATAATCCAACAGGTTTAATTGGAAGCACACTAGCTTTCGGAGCGACTCTCCCGATGAAGGAGCGATGCTCCGAAAGCTAGTGTGCTTCCAATTAAACCTGTTGGACTATAACCTGGTGTTGTGTGATTTTTAACTGTTGGACTATAACCTGGTGTTGTGTGATTTTTTAACTATTTCCTAGCAGGACAGTGCTGAGTCTGTAAAAAGTACCCTAATGTGTAGGGATTTCTCGCCATGTCAGCGACAAATCCATTGTGTGGGTCATGTTGCACACAGAATTACAGCGTGTCCATTTTTCGGATGTCGGGTTGATTAGAAAAGACGGTTCCTCCAGTTTGAAATTGGCTGTAGCTCTGAGCCGTCTTCCTTCCCTCTCACTGGCCCAATACAGTGACAACGGTATGAGGAAAAGGAAGCCGGTCATTCTGGTTTTATGTGACCTGGCCTGGTCCATTTCTGTTCACTATGGCCCTGGAAATCAACAAGTTGTCTCTCCAACTATAAATGTAGCCTTTCCCGGGACAAAGCTGCATTATTGGTAATGAACTGCCGGGGGTAAAAACCCCTACTCTGGGATAATATTGACCCTTTCTGACAGGAGCAGGCCTGTCCTTTGTGATAATGTGGATGCAGACCTGTGTGTGTGTGTTTGATGGGGTACACTTGCCCCTTCGGAGACAGTCCCCATCTGTCGTTCCATGATAGTCTCGGAGACAGCCCAACACGTCACTCACTTTCAGTTTCGTTTCCCTTTTTCGGAGCAGAATGGCCGGGAGAGCGGGTGAGTGAACCAGTGTCCTCCTCTCCCCCCCCCCCCCTTTCTCCCTTCTGCTTGGTTGGCCGTGGCCCCGCATCAGACATTGCCCGTGCTCTCCGGACTCTTTCCCCGCGGATTCAGTCCCTGCGATGGGACTGGACCCACAGTAACTGTACCAAAAGGCTCTTCGCTGATTGCAGCGCTCAGAGTGGCAGCCCAGCCCAACGGCTCGGTGTTCTCACTCCCGATCCGTACTCTCAAACTCTGCCTCAGAGATGTGTCCAGTTGGTGGCACAATCTATCCCTGTCCCTCTCTCCCAGCTCCAGCGCCTCTGCCTGATGCTGACCTATCTGTGAGCTGTCCTGCCCCTCAGTCTTTCACTTCAGTCTGTCTCCCTGTGGAATATGGGAACAGAGTGAGCCACTTTATCGGCCTTGAATTCCTGCTTTCAAACAGTTTTATTTGCATAAAACAATCATATTGGTAACCGAGTGAAATCTCCCAGTGAAATCCTGCGGTCGTTCAGAATGGAAAAAAAAAACATATTTTCCAATTTCAATCCTTCTCTCACTTTCACCTGATTCATCTCTGATTCTTCACTCCCCTCCTTGACTTCACTGTTTCCATTTCTGAGGATAGGCTGTCCACCAAAATCCATTACAAACCCACTGACTCCCACAGCTTTCAATTTTACACTTCCTCATACCCTGCTTCTTGCAAGGACCACAGCCTCATTCCAGATGAAGGGCTTTTGCCAGAAACGTCGATTCTCCTGCCCCTGGGATGCTGCCTGACCTGCTGTGCTTTTCCAGCACCACACTCTCGACTCTGATCTCCAGCATCTGCAGACCTCGTTTTCTCCCAGTCCATTCTGTCAGTTCTTCTGCCTCCATTGCATCCTTTCCAATTATGCCAGTCTTCCACAGGAGTGTCTCCAACATGTGCTCCTTTTCCCCCAACTCTCTCCCATTGTGGTTGACAGGGCTCTCAACTGGGTCCGACCCATTTCCCATATTTCTACGTTCACCCTTTCCCTCGCTTCCCTCCTTTTCTAACCAACCAGTCTCATCAGGATCATCCTTCACCATTTCCACTATATTCGGCATGGTGGCTCAGTGGTTAGCACTGCTGCCTCACAGCGCCAGAGACCCGGGTTCAATTCTCGTCTCGGTCTGTCTGTGTGGAGTTTGCACATTCTCCCCGTGTCTGTGTGGGTTTCCTCCGGGTGCTCCGGTTTCCTCCCACAGTCCAAAGATGTGCAGGTCAGGTGAATTGGCCATGCTAAATTGCCTGTAGAGTTAGGGGAATGGGTCTGGATGGTTTGCTCTTTGGAGGGTCAGTATGGACTTGTTGGGCTGAAGGGCCTGTTTCCACACTGTAGGGGAATCTAAGAATGCCACCACCAAACACATCTTTCCTTCCTTTCCATTGTCAGCCTTCCACAGGGATAGTTCTTTCCAGGGGTTTCTTGGTCCACTTCTCCATTACTCCTAACAGTTCCTCAATCCCCCGTGGCACCTTCCCATGCAACTACAGCAGATGTAACACTTGACCATTCACCTCCTACTGTCTAAGGCCCCACATTGCCTTCCAGGTGAAGCAATGAATCATTTGTGCTTCTTTCAGACTTGTATTTGCTGTCTATTGTCTTATTGTATTTGCTGCTCACAATGCAGCCTTTTTCATGTTGAAAAAACCCAATGCAGACTGAGTGACCACTTTACTGAGCACCTCCGCTCTGCCCATTGGAATCAGCGCAACCTTCCAGTTGCTTGACATTTCAATAAACTATCTTGTTCCTATAGTGATATTTCCATCTTGGGCCTGTTAAGAAGTTAACATGAGCTGAAGGAAAAACAATTAATATTCCACTTAGGCACACAATATTGAATTCAACAACTTCAGAGTATGACTCTGTCCTTTATTTGTCTGACATCTCCCTAGCCTTCCTGACCATGTCTTGTTCTTTACTTTGTTCCAGGAGAGTGGATCCATTTTCTCCTTTTCCCATATATTATTTATATCTACATCTATTTTACATCTCTATCCCTCCTTTACAGCATTAACACTCTGCCTTTTACTCTGAGCACTCTCACAATCTGTTCCACTCACTCCTCCTCCCTCCCTGTTAACAACATAAGAAGTATCCTTTTCTAGCCCCCTTTTGTTCTGAATAAAAGTTAATTCTTTCCACAGATGCCAGCACACCTGCTGAATTTTCCCAGCACATTTTGTTTTGAGCCTAATGTTTAGCTCACCAACAGCCTGCATGCTCACCGAGGCTCTTTGACCATGTCCAGCACATTTCCCACCTTCCTTTCTCATCTTTTTCTCAGGCTCCCTTGTCTTCCATGTACCAGGTTTCAGTTTAATGGATCATCCTCTATTATTTCATCCAGTGTAGTGTGATGTCATTATCAAACATATCTTCCCCTGCCCTTCCCTATCAGCATTCTAAATGGACCATTCCATCTATGATACCCTGGTCCATTCATCAGTCACCATTAGCACACCATCCCATATCTTCAGCAGTTTCCACTGCTCATTGGGTGGAAATTGAATATTAGAAAAAAAGAAGTGATTTCATGCACATTTTATTTTCCTTGCCTCTGATCTATATCCTCACAAGTTACACATTTGAATCCCTGCAATTTACACCCTCTGGATTTACACCATACACTCCCTGATGTATAACATAAATTACATCCCTAATGTATACCCACATAATTTACATCACCGGATTTACATTTCCTGATTTATGCACTTCTTGATTTAGAGCCTAATGATTACACTTACCGATTTACACTGCCCCAATCATGAGTTACACTCTTCAGGTGTATATACATTCTCTGATTTATGCTTTCTTGAATTTACAGTCCTGAATTCACACACCTCCCCAGATTTACACATCCGTGATTTACACTCAGCTCCCCAAACTTATACTCTGCTGAATTAAACCACCCCATCCCTCATTTAGGCATACGTTCTTAATTTACACTCCCCTGATATACACACAAACACACACACACACTCCAGGATTTACACTCCCCTGACTTACACACATGCTCCTGGACTTACACTCCCCTGATTAACACATTTCTATCTGATGGTGGTTGTCAGTGATGTGTTAGCTGGTTGGGATGCTGCACAAAGACTTATTCAGTTAAACCCAAACTCTGTCCAGCCAGGAAAGAGGACACAGCCCTTATTTTTGTAGCATGACTCATCAATCTTTTATATATCTATTTAAAATAAATTGGGGTACAGCAATTGTTCAGAAATATATCACTGAGACTTTCTAATTCTCAAGTTTTGAATGCATTTTTTGAAAGTGTGTTTGTCTTTCAGAGCAAAACCAGGCAGCTGAGCAAACCCAAGATCGAGATGTAGACCTATCCATGAAGCGTCTGAAAGTTTTACCTTTGGAGATCTTGCAGAACCCTCAGATCGACCATCTCAATCTCGACCGCAACAGACTGAAGAATATAACAGACATTTCGAAGTTGAGGAATCTGAAGACCCTCATCCTGTCTAAGAATGAGCTGGTGGATTTCCCCTCAGAGATTGGCTCACTGCGGTATCTTGAAAAGCTGCATTTAAACCAGAACAAAATCTCGCAGATCCCAGCAGAGATTTTCTCCTACCTCCCACTCCTGAAGCAGCTTAAACTCAACAACAATCGGCTCAATGACCTCCCGGGAGATCTTACCTGTTGCACTGAGCTTCAGTACCTCAACCTGTCTCACAACCTTATCAAGAAACTTCCCAAAGCACTTGCCAAGTTAGGAAAACTGGAGGAATTTTACATTGAAAATAACAAGTTGTGTGAACTGCCTCCTGTGCTGTTTGAAGGCTGCTCTCTCAGGAGATTCAGTGCCCGTGCAAACCCACTTCGAGAGCCCCCTGATGAAGTCTGTGCTGGAGGCCTGCAGCATATCCGCAGTTATTTCAAACAACTCCAAAACAACGAGTCGTTGAACGACAGGCGGGTCAAGACCATGTTTCTGGGTGCATCCATGGCGGGCAAGTCAACTCTGTGTAAAAGTTTGACTAAGCGGGAATTGGTGACAATTGCAGAGAAGGACAGGACAATTGGGATTGAGATCAGCGAGTTTCAAATGGAAGACTTCTCCTTCCTGTGCTGGGATTTCGCTGGGCAGCTGGAGTATTATCTGACTCACCATGTCTTCATCACACCACAAGCCCTGGTTGTGCTTGTTATTGACTTGCACAGGTGAGCAGATGGCTAGGATTGAGAGATCAGGAACAAATCAGGAAATCCTGCAGAAACATAGCAGCTTTGGTAGAGAGAGAAACAGCATTGATGTCTGAAGTCCCATGTGACTCCTCTTCAGTCTATTTGTTATTCCAGGTGTTTGTTTCAGATTTCCAGAACCGGCAGTATTTCACATTTATTCTTGAGATTGGGAGATGCCTGAAACTTCGAGTGTTGATTTAATCACAATGCTTCCTTTGTAAAAAGTATTTTTGAGCAGCCCAGTGTCTCACTGAGTGAACACAGCTCAGTGCATGACAGCAAGCATTAAAGATCCACAATGCATCAGCTTCATTTGTGGGACTACAGTTAACTGAATCACTGGAGCAAGGGGAAGCAGATCAACCAAACCTCCTGATGTGAATCAGTATCTGGAGGTCCCTTGTCATTACTCTTTCTTCATCTCCCCTTTCATCTCTTTCTTTCTTTCTGTTTTATTCCTCTCCCTGTCTTTTGCTGGATTGCCTTATTCACTCCATCTTACATTCTCATCCTTTTCTCCTATTTAAAAAAATACTCTAATTAGTTTACTTTCATTCTTTCCCTCCATCTCTTATTGCCTTCCTTTCATTCTCTTCATTGTTTCCTTCTCCCTGTGTCTAAAATAAGATGAACAAATTCCATTTGAATGTTTTTCACTCTATGCTGTTCATATTTTTGATAGGGTCCAAATACTAGTGTCAAAATATCTTAGTATCACAATATCATATGGTTTCCATGTTTCAATGTTACAATGTCCCAGTGTGTCCCTGTCCCAATATCCCCCTGTCCCTTGTCCCACTGTCCCTATGCCTTGTCCCAGTGTCCTTCTGTTCCAGTGTGCCCCTGTCCCTGTGTCTCCTGTTCCAATATCGCCTTGTTCCCCCCTGTCCCTGTGTCCCCCTGTCCCTGTGTAATGTTAAAAGATTAAATGGGAGTATCTCTCAGGACCTTAATGTAATATTAAAGAGTTAAACTGCTCTGAGTGAACATTCTGGAAATGGGTGGGGACAACATTCATGCAGGAATGCAAGTGAGCGCCACTCCAATTACACAGTCATTTGCTACTCCTCCTCCTACTATTATCAAATTAAACTATCATTCAATCTTGTCCATTCAGAATTGCTTTCTAGCCATCCCTTGAAGCTATGTATGCCACATCTGCATTGTCTTGGGGAATCATTTAGTCAGGAAATCGTTTCCATAATGATTCCCCAGGCTTAAGGCATTTACATTATCTCTGAAGATCATCTTATCCTACCATTGTACGTGGGGTAACATGTGACTGCGAGGGAGTGACTGGGAGTTGTCTTGAGTGGCATGTAACTATGGAGGAGTGGTCAGAGTATCTGTGAGTATTACCAACTGACCTCTTTAAAGGGGATTTCTTTGTTCGGGGCCTCACTTTGACTTGACTTCACACACCTGCGAAGAGGGTCAAACGGGGTCACCACTTAACTGTTTGCAGAAGTTGGTGTGTGCAAAAAGATCACTAAAACGTTCTCACCTCGGTGGAAACTGGACTGAAGAACACCACCCCACCATCAGACAAGGCCGCGAAGAAAAGAAAGACCAGCTGTACCCTCCTGATGAAATCACACCCAGTAAAACAGAAAAGCCTGCCAGCGGACCGCATGGCACTGCAGTCCATGCCACTCCATTCCCCCAGAGTCGAGTCCACGGCACAAAAACCCAGACAAAGCTTCTGCAGCAGTTAATGTACTTTACTGTCGGGACCCAAGTGGACCAGCTCCACTTTCTCCTCCTTCTCCCAGTGACGCCATGTTGTCTAAGAGTACTTCTAAGGGAACGTGTGGGGAACAAAGGCAACAATTTTAAGAAGTACCAAATTCTAACTTTTCTTCTGTTCTGCAGCTTCAAACCTTGTGTCTGTAGAGGACTTTAACCTCCTTTCTCACTTTACTTCTCACTGGGACTCTCACCCCCCTTTTAACCCTGGAGACTCTAACCCACTTTTTAACCCTGGGGATTCTAACCCCGATTTAACTCTGGGAACTCTAACTCCGAATTAACCATGGGGACTCTAACCCCAATTTAACCCTTTTTGCGCAAAGTGGCTCATTGGTGTGCAAGTGTGCGAGTTACCTCCAAAGATTCTGTCACCACCGAGTCCCAGGAGATGAGGGGTTGATTGAGTGTTTAGAGAGAGAGATCAAGATGAATCTTACCTTGTGGTTCCATCCATCTCATGCAACCAATACTCAGATGATAGCTTATGCAGTCCACCTGGAAGCTCTGTGTATGTTGGAATCCTCCTGCTGCCACCATATGTTGGGTTCTTTTCCCGAGGTTTTGCACACAAGATGCAATTTGCACACACCGACTTCTGCAAACAGTTAAAGCGGTGACCCACTTTGACCCTCTTTGCAGGCGTGCAAAGTTGAGTCAAAGTGAGGCCCCGAACAAAGAAAATACATCCCCTTGATACAGGTCAGTTGGTAATGCTCCCAGATACTCTGGCCACTCCCCCATAGTGACATGCCACTCAAGACAACCCCCAGTCGCTGCCTCACAGTCACATGTTACCTCAGCTACAATGGTAAGATGAGATCATCCTCAGAGATAATGTAAATGCCATAATCCTGGGCAATCGTTATGGAAACAATTTCCCAAGGCAATGCAAGTGTGATGTGCTTGCTTCAGAGGATGGTTGGAAAACAGTTCTGAATGGAAGAGCTTGAATGATAGTTTAATTTGATAATAGTAGGGGGAGTAGTAGAAAATGACTATATAATTGGGATGTGGGTAATTCGCATCCTTGCCTGAATGTCATCCCCACCCACATCCGGAATGTTCACTCTCTGCAGTTTAACCCTTTAATATTACATTGGTTTTCAGAGAGATATTCCCATTTAAACTTGTAACATTACACCTCTGTCCCCTGTCCCAGTATGCCCCTGTTCCAATGGCCCCTCTCCCTGTTACCCTGTCCTAGTGTGCCCCAGTCCCAATGGCCCTTGTCCCTGTTACCCTGTCCTAGTGTGTCCCATTCCCAATGGCTCCTGTCCCTGTTACCCTGTCCTAGTATGCCCCAGTCCCAATGACCCCTGTCCCTGTTACCCTGTCCCAGTGTGCCCCTGTCCCAATGGCTCCTGTCCCTGTTACCCTGTCCCAGTGTGCCCCTGTCCCAATAACCCCTGTCCCTGTTACCCTGTCCCAGTGTGCCCCTGTCCCAATGTCCCCCTATCCCTGTGACCCCGTCCTAGTGTGTCCATGTCTCAATGTCCCCTATCCCAGTATCCCAATGTAGTTGTCATTATTGCATTGTTAGGAAATAATTTCATTGAGATTTTAAACAAACTGTGACTCCTGTATATTCAGTATAATCTCTCATCCAAAAAGCAAACTCCGCTCTGCCCACAGGTACTTTGATGACAGAAAAGGATTGACCCAAACATGTTCATTTTCAGCTGATTTACAATCAGTGAAGACACACTGACTTGACCTTTCTGCAAGAGCCTGGATAAATCTCAGGCTTGGATTGGTATTGGAGATTAAAGGGTCATTACAGACTTGGAAGACCAAACAATCCCCAGCACCTCAAATGCCAAGGTTTGGGCAATGACATGGATATTAATGTTGATTGTAAATGGGCTGAAAAATGGAGCTGTGAGGTTGAATGACTATTCTGGAGGTTTTCTTATTTATCTTGTGAGGACTAAACCCCTATCAAGATTAATATCACAGGGCACCTTCTGTGCTAACGTTGATGAGATAAACAAGCTTCCTGAGTTGCGCACTTGGCTCTTATTTTGTCTTTAAGTGACGCTAGTTATCTTCCTCCAGGTATAAGATGGATGACAAGGATTCCTTCAAGGAGCTGGTTGGTTTCTGGATCAATAATATTTTGATGAGAGTCCCAGATTCCATTGTACTTCCTATTGGGAGTCACATGGATCTGTGCGAGAAGGATGAGGTCCAGATGAAGAAGAAGGACATTGAAGAGAAGATCAAAGAGATACTGATTGAAAGATACGAGAATTTGAATCAGCGCCTGGCAACACTAAATAAGAAATCACAGTGTGAATTATACAGAGATCAAGTGAATATACTGGATGATTTAGTCAAGTACAATTTAAAGGTGAAGATAATGATGTTTCTATAACGTAGAATAAGGTTCCTGTTGGGAAGGCTGACCATTTAAAGGGTCACTGCATTGTTTGGAAAACTTTTTGTTTCACCTGTGCACATCAAGTTAAACAGGACCGAACCAAATCCACGGTAACACTAGACTGGGACCTTTGGCGCTGAGGCCACTAGATTGTGGTGCTTCAGTAATGGGCAGACAATGGCATGGAGCAAGTAGTGGCAATTACTATTTCTGGCACTGCCTGCTCTTGGGGAGGAACAGGAGGAGACAGAGAGAGATGATGTTATTCAAACATTACTCGGTCCACTTTATTTTATAATAGTCTCAGGTCCCACAACAGCCTCAGTCAATTTACAAAGATATGCCACATCCTGTTTGAACCTGAGTAGATTAGGAAATGTTAATCCCTCATTCCCTTCCTTTCTTCACTTCTTCATTCTCTCCACTCCATCTCTCTTCGACTTTCCCTCCATCTTTGTATTCCTTTCTCCACACTTTCCTCTTTCATTCCCTTCCTTCTATTCCCATCCTCCCTGCTTTCATCCATCCTTTGTCCCCTTAATTCCCTTCCATTCCTTCTTCCATCATTTCTTCTTGGGCAGTTGAGAATTTGAACAGGGTTGAACTAGAATTGGTGATCCTTGTCTTGCAGGTTTTGGACCTCATTCCCGTTGACTGCACTCAGTATGATACAATCATCAACGCTTGGATGCAGATTCTAGAATCAGTTCGGAATAAAGATATTTTCCCAAATGCAATCCGGACTCTTCCAGTCACTTACAAGAAAGTGGAAAAAGTTATTACTGAACTGATTGAAACAGAAAAAGTTCCATTTCATGGTAAGGATTATTCATTTTACTCCGCGCTGAATCTAGTCTCAATGCTGGCAATAGTCATTCATAAGAAAATAAGAAACAGGTGCAGAAAGCCATTCAGTCCTTCAAACGTGCCATATTGTCCTGGCAAACCTCCTCATTATTGTGATCACGGCTCTTCTATCTCAGCTACAATGTCTGAAATAATCCATATCCCTAAATTCTCTTAGTACCAAAAACTAATTGAACTCTGTTCTTGAATACACTCAATCAACTGCTGTCTGAGGTGGAGCATTCCAAAGATGTGCCATCTTTGAAGAAAAAAATCTCTTCAGCTCAGTTCTGAATAGGTCCCAGCACTAACCAGTTGCTGCTCTTTCCTCATTCTTCCATCACTCCTCCCCTTTTCGCACTCCCAAAAGTACTGATTCTCACTGGAGTACAGTTCCGCACACATTTATTTACATTGGCTTTATAGATCATATTTTGTCTATTTTTATTTAACTGAAACACAAGCACTCAAACAGAAGTTTATTATGCAATACAAATTGAATAAACTAAACTACTTGTATGTTGGGAGGTTTCAAAACACACAGGAAAATGACAATCCCATATCCCAACATCATCGATTTACAGTATCCACAAATACTAAAACCCTTCTCTAGCACATATATCGGTTTGCTCAATTGTTTCTTTTCATCACCACTTTTGGGAATTTGATAACTTTTTCCGTGATTATTCACACAAAAGGACATTAACAAACTGCTACCAGACAGTGATGTATAGAAGTTTTCTAGGTTTTGCTAAAAACTAGGCAATTACATAGCCTTCAATCACTTTATGAGTTGTTCACTGGAATGGTGCTGGTGCATGTTTTGTTCTAAAATGATGATTTTGCATTGATAAAGTATTACAAAGACCCAGATAAGTAGTTCTTCAAAAGCTGGTATTGGAAGTAAAGGCACAGGTTTTACTACTTGACATGTGTGGCATGTCTGCCAAATTTAACCACATGTTCTGTAACCCTGGCCAATACAAAACATCCTATATTTTAGCCTGTGTTTTCCTCATCTAAGGCTCTTACCATAGTAACATTTCATTGTGATATTTAGATGGAATTACCACCCATGGACCACTTTCCATTCCTCATTGGCTGGTATTTGAATTGATCGCCATTTCCCCAATAATTTTTTGTCTTCCAAATAATAGTATTCAGGTATTGTTTCTGAATCAATTTCTGAATAGACTGTTTCACTTAACTCTTTAAATTCTGAATCTGTTGATGGCATTTCTATTAAAGAAGAGTTAAACATATCAGCCTAATTCTCTTTACATTCATCTTTTTGAGATAAATTTTTTGAAAACTGTATTTGATAACTGAATTTATAAATCAAACATCCTCCTGTTTCATAGACTCCTTTTCTTTCTGTCTAATGCTATGCACTGAAATTAGGTTGCAACACAATCAAGGAACAGTACAGGGTATTCCTTCTGCAACCTTTCAGTTTACCTCTACCAGTCATCACCACTCTTGGTGAGGTTAATATTCTTGAACCTGCCAGGTCAGTTTACAAAATAAAATCAATTCCTCTATCGGCATTTATTCCATTATTTCCACTATAATGTCTCCATTTACCAATTCACTCTTTAATCTCACTCTGTATCTGAGACTGGTTTGTAACGTCCATGTACACATCCAGTCAATATTTTCTCATTCATTAACCCATCTGTAAGACAAATAGTATTGTCAGCCAGCAACAGTGACTGACTTGCACCAGTGTGTCAATGTCTTTATTGGTTTACCTCTTTGATTCGAAACACAAGGAGTCACCCTCCTTTTGAGACAAAATACTTAGAACTTCTAGAGATCTGATTCTCTCTGTCAATATTAAATAAAGACTTTTTGCAGCTATCTAGAACTATCTCTCCCTTCGTAGTACATTCCAAGGAAACAGGATCTCTGCTGCTACCATTTTAATACCTATACCTGTTCTTGTCTGGATAGGGTGGATAGGGAAAAGATGTTTTCACTCGTAGTAGAGGCTAAGACCCAAGGGCACAGCCTCTGAGTGAAGGGGCAACCCTTTAGAACTGAGATGAGGAGGAATTTCTTCAGCCAGAGGGTGGTGAATCTGTAGACCTCATTGTCACACAAGGCTCTGGAGAGCAAGTCATTAAGTGTATTTAAGACAGAGGTAAATAGGCTCTTGATCACTAATGGGGATCAAGGTTTAGGAAGAGAAGGCAGGAGAATGGGGTTGAGAAACATCAGCCATGGCAGAGCAGACTCGACAGGCCAAATGGCCTAATTCTGCTCCTATATCTTATGGTGATATGGTCACATGGTACACTGCTATATCTGTACTTGTCAAACTCTGAAACAAATCTCTTTCACTTCATCAATCCATCTACGTTCTCAAATGAGGTAAAATGACTTTTGACTCCATGTTCAGGAAATGTTGTCACTGAGCAGAGAGTCTTAAGTTAAACCAAGTCCTTCATTGGAATCAGAATCATTCTTTGAACTATCACCTTGTCCTTTCTACTTTACCTTAAGCTTTTTCTCTCGCCAACTCATGTCGTCAAAGTTCTCTTTGGAAATCAGTTGTTCTTATAAAACTGTTCTGATCTATCTCCTTTCTTCATCAGAAACCATATTTTTTTCATTTACCTCCAAACAGACATGGGCAAATTGCCACCAAAATATTTCCAAGCCAAGTGGTTTTCCTCAAGCGATAAAATATCATTTTCTGACTCTTCTAAACCGAAAGCAAGCTAATGGTTTTCAAAGTTCACTCCTTATACATATAAAGTCTCACAATGTAAGAAGATTCCTATTATCACTCTGGGAACTCTCTCTCTCTATCATAGTCATTTGGAAAAATAAATCAATGCTTCAGAAATACTAACAAATTAATCATTAAATGACTACATGCACACTGACTAAAACTCACACGTCACTAGTTCAAAATCCAAACTCTAAAATAAATGATATTAGTATGCTAAATCACACACTTTACATCATAACTCACATTACAGTCCCACACACACTCTTATTAGAGTGCAATTCCACTCATGTTAGTTCAGATTGGGATATATTTTCCAGAGACTCTGGTTCTCTCTGGGATATAGTTCCACCAACACAGCTTCACACTTGGGTATAGATTCTACAAGCACTGACTCTGGAGTACAGTTCCACAAAAGTAACTCCCATTGGCACACAGTTCACCACATAGATTGGCGTACACGTTCCACTGTCGCTGACTCTTAATGTTGTGGGTTTTTAAAAACAGGAACTGTAGCACTCGATGAATTACAGAAAATGTTAAATCTTCACAACATTGACAGTGAACAATTGGAATACATCTTGAGTTATTTGCATCGGATTGGGTTAATTCTGTGGTTCCAGGATCTGCAGGCTCTGGAAAACACTGTATTCCTGAAGCCATCATTTCTGATCACTTTGTTTAAGGTAAGTGTCTGACTAGGATCACTCTTGTTTTTATTCTGTTTGAGATGATTGCCATTCTTAGATGACTTCCTCATTTCACATGCATAAAATCATAGAAACGTACAGCACAGAAAGCATCTGTCACCTCTGTACGAGTCCTCTGGGAGAGCTATATTTAATTCAGTCTGTCGGCTTTTCCCCACATCATAGAATCATAGAGTCATGCAGACCCTTCGGTCCAACCAGTCCATGCAGACCATAATCCCAAAATAGACTAGTCCCACCTGTATGAGTTTGGCCCATATCCTTCCAAAAATTTCTTATTCATGATTTTTATCACTTATCTAAATGTCTTTTAAACATTTTAAGTGTACCCGCATCCACCCTTCCTCTAGAAGCTCATTCCACACATGAACCATCCTCTGCGTAAATAAATTGCGCCTCATGTCCTTTTTAAATCTTTCTTCTTTCACATTAAAAATTCCCCCCATCACAGGAAAAAGCTATCTGCTATTCATCTTACCTGTCCATCATGATTTTATAAACCTTGCAGATGTTTCTTATTTATGTCCAAAACTTCTTTAAAATCTAATTCCATAATGCTTTCAAGGAGTGAAATCTTAACTCAGAATCTTAACTCGGTGTGAAGAGAGTCTTCCCTATTTCCCTCTCGTTACTTTGCCAAACATGTGAAATCTCGGCCCTCTAGTGACAACGCAGAGCTTTTCAAAGGTCAGGGTGCTCAGGTTCAGTGTGGTGAAGTTCAGGATGTATTGTGAGTGTTGAAAGGGGTGAGATTTGGGGATTGGAAGAAGGGTGAGGGATCAAGAAGGGTGCTGCTACCCATGAGTCAGTGAGTGCTTGTGATCCTTCAAAAGCTGTGGTGCTGGAAAAGCACAGCTAGTCAGACAGCATCCAAGGAGCAGGAGAGTTGACGTTTTGAGCATAAGCTCTTCATCAGGAATGATGACGAGCTTTTGCTCGAAATGTCGACTCTCCTGCTCCTCGGATGCTGCCTGACCGTCTGTGCTTTTCCAGCACCACACTTTTTGGCTCTGATCTCCAGCATCTGCAGTCCTCACTTTCTCTTTGTGATCCTTCACACCTGAAAGGAAGATAAAATGTTTCTTTGTTAAAGTTCCAAATAGGGTGGAGGATGAAATGAAGCTATGGAACATTTGGTGTGCTTAAGGTAGAGATTGGGAGAGTGAGCCCACAGTAGTGTGTGGCTTTGAGAGGATGTCAAATGGTGTGGCGAGAGCAAAGGCTTGATGAATTTTCTGTCTCTTGGACATACCTATGATCATAGCATAAAAGATGCAGTTGGAATCCAGAAGGAGTAAATTGAAGCTGAGATAGTTGCTGAGGAAGGCAACATGGCTGTGAAAGGAGTTTTTTTAAAACGATACCTGCTCAAACACGAGGAGGAAAGGAAAGAAGATGGCCAGATTAGAAGAGCTAAATAGAAATCCAGTCAGAGTGGAGAGCGAAATGAGTAGGCATTCCGGAAGAGAAGTGGCCATGAATTAAATAGTAATACGAAAGAAAAACTCTTCAGATGCTGAAATCTGAAAAAAAAATCCAAAAATAAATGGATGGAAATCTCAGCAGGTCATGGAGCATCTGTCAGGTGTAACAGGGTTAATATTTCAGGTTGATAACCTTTCATTCGATGTTATGAGTTCTAGTCAAATCCCACTACTCCATGAACTGCACCAAAAGTATGAATAACTTAGTTAATCACCAAAATGGTCAAATTATTTCTCTTTACCACTGTTGTCTGAAAAAAAAAGAGACCTTCACCTGATTATTTAATAAAGTAAAGAGAAACGTATTTATTAGAAACAAACTTATGCTTTAAACACCTGGTAAAACTGGTTATCAATTATACCATTTCACAGAATTAATCTATATCTCCCAAATCCAACACAAATGTAATTCATACACAGACAAGGAAAGACAACTCTGCAAAGATGTCATGGCTTCAAACTTAGGCAAAAAAAGGAACAACATTTCTGTAGGGCAAGGTTTTGAATGCAGAAGGAAGAATAGACTGACTTCTGTGATTTCCTGTCAACAAGTTTCAATTACTGACAGACACAGAATGATAGAAGAACTTTAGCCTAGATTTCACCTTCAGATGGGAAATGGTTAGGAGTGCTGATAATTCATCAAATTTTTCAAATTCCTTATCAGAGAGAGAGAGATTTTTTAGTTGGTTTTGTTTTAAGAGCTTTTTTCTTACTGACTGAGAGAGGGAGTATGTGTGTGGGTGAGACAGAGATAGTGCTACTTCTCCTTGTAAGCCTCTCCACAGCTACAACTTCAGGGTGTGTATTGAAAAAACAATTTTAGTTTAGAAGCTGTTAGTTGGCAACCATCAGCATAGATCCAGCTTTTCCAAATCTGTTTGTTGAACAATAAATCCATAAAAATCTTTCTCCTATTGCTTCTTAAGAGTTATCTGATATTCTTTCCATAAAGTCAATTGATTGGGTAAACTGATATCTATTTGACCTTTTATCATTTTGTTTCTAATAAATCAAATGGTAAATCCCTCTTCAATCTAGCAGTGTCAAAATGGTTCCACATTCAGTTTCTCATAGTTTAAAAATATATACGTATTTCTAACATGCATCCACTCTTGGGTGGAACATCAGTCCTAAATATCTGTCATCACAAAGTGGACTTGATATAAGTAAATGCAGGAAAGTCACACTAATTCATCAGTTTTGACTCCTAATACAGGATTTAGAAAGATTAAAAACTTGGAACTGGAGTAGGCCATTCAGCCTTTCAAGCCTGCTTTGCCTTTTACGATGATCATGGCTGAATCTCTGTCTTGATTTATACAGTTTCTTGTTACCATTTGTTTCCTTTCTCCATACTATTCCATTATATTGTTCAAAGTCAAAAGTCACATGACACCAGGTTATAGTCCAGGTTATGTTCTTGATGCATCTGGAACAATTTTTACCTTATAAATTTACGTTAGCAAAATACCAACAAAATAATTCAGTGTTTTGAATTTCAAATTTACAAAGGCCAAGGATTTATGATCAATGTAAATTTGTGTTTTGTTGTGGCAGTGATAACATGAACTTGGCAACTTTTAAGTGCCAATAATAAACCTAGGGCTTCCTTTTCCACTCTAGAGTCTTTCTATGTGTCCCTGCCTGGGTGCTATTTTAGCCTCAGTTTGTTCTATTCATTTATGGTCATCTTGTGCAGTGGTAGTATCCATACCTCTGAGTCAGGAGGCTTGGGTTCAAGTCCGACCTTGAAATAACATCTCTGAACAGGTTGATTAGAAAATTTCTAGAAGGAGCACTGCATTGTCAGAGATGCTGTGTTTTAATGAGATTTTAAAGTGAGGCCTCATCTGCCCCTTCCTGGCAAATTGAAGAGCCTATTGCCACTAAAGGAGGAATAGCATGGGAGTTCTGCCTAGTGTCTTGGCATTCATCACACCACTAATCTCACCACAAACACATTATCTGCTTATTACTACATTGCTTTTTGTGGAATCTTGCTGTCTACAAATTCACGGCTGTGTTTAATAACAATGATCACAATTCAAAGAAATACTTTGTTCACTGTAACATGGTGATGTTGTGAAAGGCCTTTACAAATCTTAAATTAAAAACTGAAAATAATGGAAACACTCTGCAGAGTTGGCAGGATCTATGGAGCGAGAAACAGAGTTAAAGATTCAAGTCTAAGGCCATTCATAAGAACTGTAAAAAAAAAAATCACGGACCTAAAACGTGAACTGTGTTTCTCTCCATGGATGCTGCCATTTGTGCTGAGCATTCCCAGCATTTGCCATTGTCATTTCAGATTTCCTCAGCATTTTGCTTTCTGCTAAAGAAATCTTTGTATGTTTTTCTTTCAATAATCTCCCCTTCTCGGGAATGTATGAAATAATATGAATGATAATAATAATCACAAATGAAAATGCTCTAATACACCTACTACTGAGTAAAAGGGAAAACAGACTCAAGTTTCTATCAACTGGAATGTCTTTCCAACCAAGTTCTGTGCTATTTCAGATGATTGTCCGCCATGATCTGTTAAACCAGCTGAACGATATCCCAGCCAGAACACTGAAAAAGGAATCAGCCGTTAAGCCAGACCAACAAAAATGGATCATTGACTTTCAGACTAAAGCAACTCTACACCTTAAAGCCATCATAGTACTTGTCAAGCATCAATTGAGGCTAAACGGTAATAAGGATCTGCATGAAATTACAGAGGAGCTGATTGGAGACGAGAAAGAGAAAGGCAAACTCTTCCAAATATTGGAATATTTTGATATCTGTCTTTCTTCAAAACCCCAGGCCCTAAATCCTGATGCACGTGAGTTCAGACCAGGTTCCCAGTGGTTACCGCCAGATAATGCTCCGCCTCTCACCTACCTATTCCCAAGTTACTTGACTGATACAAAGGTGGTATCAAACCATTGGAATGAAGACAGTGATGAGGATCTCCATGTTCGAGCTTTCTTTTTGCCTGAAATTCCACAAGGATTCTTCCACAGGTATTCCTGCTCTTAACCTTTTTTAACTGTTCCATGTTTCCCTCCTCTGTTAAAGGCTACTGAGTGCTGGGAAAAAGCTTCATGAGGAACAGTTCTCTCTACAATATCTAGCCCATTTAGTGTGAGTTTAAATGATGAGATTGGGAAACCTGAGAAAAGGAACAGGCCTGAGCTATTCAGCCTATTTCATCATGTTGTTAATAAGACAGCTGTATCACAAACTAGCTTTATATTTCAGAAATTCTGTGTATCTTCAGCATTTGCAGTTTGGCTTCTTATTAAGTTTACATTAATTAATTTAAATTGCATTTTAAATCAGTTTTGTTTTAACTGATTTGGATTTGTTTAATGAATATTAATTGTAGCCATGCTGAAAATACATTTTGTTAAAGTGATGCTGCATAAGCCTTTGTCTCCTGGCTTGACAGCACCTTAATTTAAAATATTTCATTCTTGTTCACAGATCCCTTCACCTTGCCCCTGTCTAACTCTAGAAACAGTTCTACTCCATTTGTGATATTTGCATTCCTGCCCTTCTGAATTCTCCAACATCTATAATATTAATCTTTCCAAAATTGATGGAAATACCTTTGGTAGCTTGGTGTTTAAGCTCTGGAAATCCCTCCTCTTTAAACCTCCCCATCCCTCTGTTTCTTCCTCTCTTTCTTATCATGCTTCTTAAAACCTACCCTCTTTGAGCAAGCTAATTATCACCGACCTTAGTATTTCCTTATTTGGCAAATATTATATGGTAATGCTTTATTTGATATGCCTTGGCGAATTTTACAGTCTTAAGGGTACTACATAAATGTAGTTATTTTTGTTGCTGTTGAAAACCAGTTGGTTATAGCAAGTGTTTGCAAGACAATTCTTTTCCTAATTCCCATCTCTGCTTTTCACAGGGTTACAATTAAACTGTGTAATTTTATTTACTCTCACTGGGTTGGTAAGGAGCGATGTCTAGTGATATGTAATGGGAGGAAACTGCTCCTGAAGGAACACAATGAAGAAGCCAACAGTTACATTGAATTCCGCTGTAAGGAGAAGGGAGAGGAGAATGGTAGGTCTGGTCACACCCTTTTGATCACCTACCCTTTTGTGAATTGGGGTAACTGTTTCAGTGAGACCTTAGGATAATCTATAATGAAAACAAATGCAGATGCTGCAAATCTGAAACAATAGCAGAAAGCACTGGAGAAGCCCAACAAGTCTGGCAGCATCTGTAGAGAGAAAAACAGAGTTAACATTTTGAGTCCAGTGACCCTTCTTTGGAAGTGAAAATAGCAGGGCAGGATTGGTAATTATGCTGATGATGAGGTTGGGTGGATGTGAATAGAGTACATGGAGAAGGTGCCCGGAGAGAGGGAGAGAGAGAGAAAGAGAAAGGGATGGGCAAACAAAGAGATTGCTGATGATAAGTCGAGAGAGAGAGAGAGAGATAGAGACATGCTGGGTGGGATGCTAATAAGAAGAGTAAATAGTTGAAAATGAGTTGGCTGTGCAGGGAGCAGCCAACACAGAACAGGACCTAGAGGTGTGAGTGATGGTAACAAACATAACTCAGGGTGTTCACATTCTGAAGTTGTTGAGCCCTGATGGCTGTAAGTACCTGCGCAGAAGATGAGATGTTCTCCCTCCAGCTTGCGTTGAGTCTCACTGGAGCAGAGCAGCTGATCTGAGACAGTGACATTGGCATGGAAACACAGTGGTGTGTCGAAGTGCCAGGCAACTGTAGGCTCACAGTCATTTTTATGGGCAGAGCGTAGGTGTTCAGCAAAATGGTCACCCAATCTGCATTGTGTCTCCCCAGTGTAGATGAGAGTGCGATTTTGGAGAAACTTTGTAGCTCAGGTTGCGGATCGGGTTGTAAGTTTGCTCGCTGAGCTGGTAGATTTCTTCTCAGGCGTTTTGTTATCATGCTAGATAATATCATCAGCACTTCATTGGAGGCTCACTGATGATGTTACCTGGCGTGGTGATAAAACACTTGAGAACAAATCTACCAGCTCAGCGAGCAAACTTACAACCTGGTAGAGGAGACTAATGTGGTTTTCCATTCCTTTACAATTGTTAAAATATCAATTAAAGAAGTAAACCCTTAAAATATTAGGTGTACTATGTTCTCCTCAGCTGAACAAGGTATGCTACGTAGATCCTGATGAAAGGCTTGTGCCCAAAACGTTGATTCTCCTGCTCCTCAGATGCTGCCTGACCTGCTGTGCTTTTCCAGCACCACACTCTCAACTCTGATCTCCACCATCTGCAGTCCTCACTTTCTCCTAAGTGCTGGATGAAAACAGATTCAATATTCTATGACCACCAGAACAACGTATTGCAATTATATGGCCCCTTTGAGAAGGTTACATGTTCCAAGGTGTTTTGCAGGAATATTAAGGCAGAAAATTTGACATTGAGGCACATAAAGAATAATAGAGCAGGCGACAGTAAATGGTAGGTTGAGAGAAGCATATTAAAGGAGCAGAGGTACTGGAGAGATGGAGGGAATTCCAGAGCCTAGAGACCAGGCAGCTGGAGGCATGGTCAGCAAGAGTGGGGCACTGAAAATCTGAAGGACACGAGAGGCCAGAGTTAAAACACCACCAATTGGCATTTATATCACACCTTTAACCATAATTAGCAATGTCAGAGGTTGATGATGAGCTTTTTGAGGAGAGGATGTTTGAGGGAAGATTTTCAAGTGGAGTCAGACAGTACTTGAAGAGAGGGAACCGTTAACCATATGAGCTAACATGGAGGCCAGGAAGGCTCATGTCAGTGGTCAGGCATTTCCTGAGAGTAGGTCACAGGCAATAAGAGGGTTCTTGTGCATTCCTGATTTTCAGGATCCATCATTGGTGGCTGTAAAATCAGCTGCATGGATCCTAAACTCTGGAACTCTGTCCCCACCTCTCCTCTTCCTATAAGAATTTGTTTTAGGGCCTCTATTTTAGGTGATCTAACCTAGTATCCCCTTAAGTGAATCAAATGTCAGATTTCATTGATAACAATCCTCTGAAACATCTTGCAACATTTTACTTTATTAAAGGTTCTATATAATTGCAATTTGTTGTATCTCTATCTCTGTTGTATCAGTGATTATTAGGTATTAGAGATTTTGTTATAACAGCAGTAGGGATAGTGAACTCTCTCCTTGTACAGGACATGACTTATTTCTGGGCTCTGTCCTGCAACAGTGAGGAACATGATGGGGAGGAAATCTATTTGCTCACTTTTGACTGCAGAACATCTGGCAGTCAGGAAGTTCCTTTTTGATTTTAGAGTTTGCTTGTAGGATATTTTAACTGTCTTAAACAAAATATTTGCAGATGACAGAATGTGAAGCAATATCGTAAATCATTTAGATGAAAGCATTGCATTACAAGGTGATATTGATAAATAGGCAAAATTGTGGCAAATGGATTTCAATGTAAATAAGTATAAGGTCATCCATATTTGGAGCTATAAAGGAAAGAATAGAGTGATTTATAAATGATGCAAAACTAGAAACAGTGGATGCTCAATGAAATTTGGGATGTGGGTACACAGGTCATAAAGGTATTATGAAAATCAATCAAATGCTGATGGGCCAATCTGGTCTTTATATTGAGAGCACTGAAATATGAGTGGATGGAAATCATGTTACAGCGAGTCAAACGCCTGATTAGACTACACCCAGAGCACTGTTAGCACGTCTGGGCACCATACATTAGGGAGGATGTATTGGGCTTAGAAAGAGATTGTTGGACTCCAAGGTTCTGAAAATGCCATCAGGCCCAGGGGACTTATCTATTTACACCCAGAGCACTGTTAGCACGTCTGGGCACCATACATTAGGGAGGATGTATTGGGCTTAGAAAGAGATTGTTGGACTCCAAGGTTCTGACCACATGGACTAGGAGTAGAGGAGGCCACTCAGGGCCCCTAAGCCTGCTATACCAATGAATAGGATCATGGCTGATCTGATTACTTCGCATTCCAGTCTATCTCAGAAAACCTTTCATCCTCATGTTTATCAAGAATCTATCTATCTCTATCTTAAAAATACTCAAATTACTTTGTTTCAAGTTTCTTTTGAGGAAGAGATTTTCAAAGACTCTGAAAGGAAAAAACCTTTTCATCTCTGCCTTAAATTGAGAACTCCTTTTTTTCCTAAAAGGACTGTGACTCCTAATTCTGGACTCCCTATAACGGTAAACATCCTTTCCACATCCATATGTTCAGGCCCTGTAAGATATGAATGTTTCAATTAGGTTGTCTCTTAATCCTCTAAACTGCAGTGGATAAATGTCCTGTCTCTCCAATGTTTCCTCATATTACAACACTGCCCAGTCCAGGTATTTAATCAAGTAAGCCTTCTCTGAACTGCTTGCAACACATTTACACCCTTACTTTTTCTTAAATAAGGAGACCAATACTGGACGCAGTACTCCAGCTATGGTTTCACCAATGACCTGTATAAACCATTGCCTCTATACTTTTGTATTCAATTCTCCTCATGGTAAATGATAACCTAGAGTTGAAAGGGATGGTGCTAGAAAAGCACAGCAGGTTAGTCAGCATCCGAGGAGCAGGAGAGTTGACATTTCAGGCATAGTTCCTCTGTCTCCAAAGCACATAAGTGTCCTGAAAGAACTCAAATGAATTGATGAAAAAACATGATTTTCTTTTCATATAACTATTTGACTCTGTCTAATTACTTTGAACTTTTCTAAATGCCCTATTATAAGATCTTTAATAGTTGCTTCTAACATTTTCCCTCTGACAGATATTAAGCTAATTTCCTGATGAAGAGCTTACGCCGAAAATGTTGACTCTCCTGCTCCTCAGGTGCTGCCTGATCTGCTGTGATTTTCCAGTGCCACCCTTTTCGACTTTGATATTCTAGCATCTACACTCCTCATTTTCTTTTAAATGAAAACTCAGTAAATATTTTCTAAGTACTTGCTGTACCTGTATACTAATCTTTTGTGATTCATGCACTCAGGCACTGAAAATCCCTCTTCACCTCAGAACTCTGCAATCTCTCACCGTCAAGACGATATGTTTCTTTTTTATTCTTTCTACCAAAATAAACAATACACATTTTCCTACATTGTCCACTGGACAGATCTTTGTCCACATGGGTAAACTACCAGTAGCCTTTTCTAAGTGTTTTATGTCACATTCACAACTTCCTTTTCTACCTATCTTTGTGTCATCAGCAAATTTAGAATCCATAACTTCTATCCCTTCATCCAATTCATTTATATAGATTGTAAAGATTCAGAGCCCAGCACTGATACCTGTTGCATAACACCCTTTAAATCTTTACAGCCAGAAAATGACTCAGTTTATTCCCAATCTCTGTTTTCTTCTTTTGTAGACAATCCTCTGTTAACTTGTACGTTATAAGCTTTTATTTTCTACAATAAACTTTGATGTGGCTCTTTATGAAATGTCTTCCAGAAATCTAAGTACAATATATTCACTAGTTCCCCTTTCTTCATAGCACGTGATATGTCCTGAAAGAACTCAAATGAATTGATTTTTAAAAATCATGATTTTCTTTTCATAAAACAATATTGACTCTGCCTAATTACTTTGAGCTTTTCTAAATGCCCTATTATATGATCTTTAATAGTAGCTTCTAATATTTTCCGACTGACAGATATTAAGGTAGTTGGTTTGTAGTTTTCAACTTCTTGTCTCCCTCTTTGGTTGAATAAAGGAGTTGCATCGGCTATTTTCCAGTCTAATGGAAACTTCCCAACATCTTTGGAATTTTGTAAAATTAGAACCAACCCATTAATCATCTCCATAACCACATCATTTAAAATACTATGATTAAATCCTTCAGAATTTAAAGACTTGTCAGATTGCAGCTCCAAAAATTTGTTCATTACCATTTCTCTGATGATTGTAATTTTCATGTGTTCTTGCTCCCTTCCATTTCCTAACTTAGAGCTATTTCTAGGATATTATTTGTTCCTTGTGTCATGATGATTGATGCAAAATACCTAGGAGAGAGTGAGGACTGCAGATGCTGGAGATCACTGTCAAAAAGTGTGGCGCTGGAAAAGCACAGCCAGTCAGGCATCATCCGAGAAGCAAGAGTCGATATTTCAGGCAGAAACATTCCTGATGAAGGGCTTTTGCCCAAAACATCAACTCTCCTGCTCCTCGGATGCTGGCTGACCTGCTGTGCTTTTCCAGTGCCACCCTTTTTTACTCTGATGCAAAATAACTGTCCATTTCATCTGTCCTCTCCATATTTTCCATTTTTAATTCCTATCACTCACTTTCAATAGGACCAATGCTTCCATTTTAAGAAGAAATCTGGAGAAACCTTTACAATCTATCCTAAACGTCAAGTTAGTTTTCTCTTGTGCTCTAATTTTCCATCCTTTTTAAAGTTTTAGTCATTTTTTTGCTTTTTATTAATATATTTTGTCCAATCATCCATCCTTTCACCCATCTTTGTGCATTTTCTTTTAAGCTTTTTCTTTAAGTTTGATAATGCCTTTGAGTTGTTCTAGTGAAGCATGGCTGGTAGGTCCATTGTAGGGATTCTTTCCTTTCTCATTATAGCTCATCTATTGTGTTTGTTCTAAAATAACTGCTTAAATGTCTGCCACTGCAAATCTATTGACCTATCCCTTCATCTAATTTGCCAGTTGACTTTAGCAAGCTCACTTTCAAGCAATCATAATTGCCCTTTTAAAAATTAACATATTAACTTTGAATCCACTCTTCTTCAAACTGGAAGAAAAACTCAATCATGTTACGTTATTATCTAGGAGCACCTTCACAATGATGTGATTAACTCACCAAAGCTCACTGTACAATACCAGGCCCAGAATCCTCTGCTCTCTGGTTGACTGTAGAATGAACTCTTCTGAGAATCTACCTTGTTAACATTCTATGTGCCCCTCATCTAGGCTGTCTTTGTTCATCACTTTTTTTTCTAGTCTACACATAGATGAAAACCCCTCATTGCTAAACATTTCGGACAATCTTCCAATGATTGTTTTCTTTATATTCTATCCTACTATACTGTTAGGTCTGTACATCAATCCCACCAAGAGACTTCTTGCCATTAGCATTTCTCATCTTTACCCAAGCATTTCTTATCTTTATCCTGGGAAAGGTGACGGCTGCAGATGCTGGAGATCAGAGTTGACAGTGTGGCGCTGGAAAAGCCCAGCAGGTCATGCAACATCTGAGGAGCAAGAGAATCGACGTTCCGGGCATAAGCCAAGGGCTTTTCCAGCACCACACTCTCAACAGCTTCTACATCCTGCTTTCCTGAACTTAGGTCATAGAGTCATAGAGATGTACAGCATGGAAACAGACCATTTGGCCCAACCCATCCATGCCGACCAGATATCCCAACCCAATCTAGTCCCATCTGCCAGCACCCGGCCCATATCCCTCTAAACCCTTCCTATTCATATACCCATCCAAATGCCTCTTAAATGTTGCAATTGTACCAGCCTCCACCACTTCCTCTGGCAGCTCATTCCATACACGTACCACCCTCTGTGTGAAAAAGTTGCCCCTTAGGTCTCTTTTATATCTTTCCCCTCTCACCCTAAACCTATGCCCTCTAGTTCTGGACTCCCCAACCCCAGGGAAAAGACTTTGCCTATTAACCCTATCCTGCTCTCAGTTGTGCTAATACCGTCATTAATTGACAGAGCCACCTCACACTTAGTCCTAGCTTCTTTTCTTTATTCAACCTCATGCATCTTTCTATATGCATGTTTCAATCTATATCTTCCTGCAGCCGTGCAGCTGTAATGACTATCAGATTTTAGTTATTTATTTCCACTTGCACAATGATTTCATCTGGTTTGTTTCAAATGTTATTTGCATACAGATACAGAGCCTTTAGGTTTGACTTTCCTCATCTTTGTAACTTCTCACATCCTCTGTTAATTTATTCTGAAAGTTGTACTTCCCATTCTTTCCTGTCACAGCTCGTTTATCATTTCCCATATTCATACAATTCTCTCATGCCTTGCATCCATTATTTTAGTTTTTACATTTTCCCAAATATTATCCCATGTCTCCAGTATTTGTTTTAACACCCTCACTGTTTCCCTAGTTATGTACGACTCACTGGATCACTGGTCCCAGCACCATTGGGTATAGACCATCCAAAAGGCACATCCCTTACGTTCCTCAGTCCTCGTGCCAGTGACGCATGAACTGGAAACCACTTCTACCATGACAATGTTTCAGCATGCGATTTATTTATATTATCTGATTTTCCAGATGCCAATTTTTACATGGTTAAAGTAATAATCCAGAGGTTATTAATTTTGATGTTCTTATTCATACCTTGATGCCGAGCTCCTCTTAATGACTATGCAAACATTCTTTCTTTGTCTTGTCTATGTTATTGACATCTATGTGGACCTTAATGACTGGATCCTCCCCCTCTCACTGCAGGTTTCTCTCCAGCTCTGAGCAGATTTCCCGAACCCTAGCACTAGCCAGGCAATGGACCTTCTAGACTGTCACTCTCTGCTACAGAGAACAGTGACCATTCCCCCTCACTATACTGTCCCCGACAAATATAACATTCCTCCTATTCGATTGGCTTTGTCTACAACCGTCAGGGTAGCTTGTACATCCTGCAGCTCTCCCTCTCATCCAAACAAGCTGAAAGAACTTCAAACCTATTAGACAACTGCAACAATTGAAGCTCTTGCACCACTGCCTTCAGGATCCACTGATCTGTGTCAGTCACAGTCATAATCTTGTTTCCCTGACCGGTGACCAAATCAGGAGACTCTAGCCTAAGGGTGTAGAGTCCTGCAAAGTGTCCAGGTAACTTGCCCTTCCCGATATGTTGAGGTGCCTGTGGTTGAATGTCCGGCTCATAACCTCTTAGCCAAAACTGCTGCCGACAGTTTGACTTGGACCACATTCTGTAGTTGCAGCACACCACTTGCTCTGCCATGTTTATTGTGCCTGAATTCAGTAATTAACTATTAATTAACTATTAAGTAAATTAATGTCTCTTCTCACTACCATTGGCTGTACTAACTTTAAAAAATACATTTCCCTCCATTTCATCACCATCCCTAACAGTAGTTACTTACCGTCCAATCAGCTCACACATTTTTGTGATGTCTCTGTTTGATTTTTTTTTCAAACCCGGCATATTTAGCCTTTTCTCAACCCTGTGTAAGTTCTGTAGGCCCACCTCTTTCAGGTCCTGTCCCCAAAGGCCTGGGGTGTAGGCCATCTTCCCTGGGCAAGCTTTATCGTTATCCCTGTTCTGTGCATCTCCTGCAGGTTTGTCTCTGCCCACTCCTTTCTTTGAGGGTATGTCATGTAGGCTGCACTTACTGACATGTCTTTATCCCACTCCTGTATCATGATGTATCTGCTGTAGATCTGCCTCTGTCCATTTTTCTTCCAAAAGAAAAGGTGATAAACTACGAGGTAAGATGACTCAACTCACTATATTTTTGAAGGTTGGAAGGTGATTTAATCAAAACTTTCAAGGTATTAAAATAATGAGGAGGTGCCATTGTTGGACTAGGGTGGGCACAGTAAAAAAAAGGTATTAAAAGGAACAGAAAAAGGAACTATTTCTGGTGGTTTTGGAGCCCAACACTAGGGGGCATAGTTTAAAAGTTAGAACCAGAGTTTTCACAAAGGAAACACATTCAAACACAAAAGTTGATAGAATTTATATCTCTTCTCGAAAAGTTAGTCGATGCGAATCAATTGTGTATTTTAAATTGATAGATGTTTATTAGCCAAATGTATTAAGTGATATGGGGCAAATATAGGTACATGAAGTTGGATTGCAGATTGATTGTAATCCCGTTGGATGGTAGAACAGGATGGAGGGACTAAATGGCCTTGACCCATCCCTATTTTCATAATCAGAGACAGAAGTGGAAATACAGAGAGTGAGTCAGACACACAGGGAGAGGAAGAGACAGAGAAAAAACAAGAGGATTACAACCTGATATAGGGAGTGTCAGAAAGACTGAGAAAGCGAATGACAGACCAGAAATTGACGGACACACAGAGAAACTGAAATAGAACATTTTATGTCTCTTAAGAGAGACAGAGACACAGAGCAAGAGACACAGAACAATTGAGAAAGAAAGGTGTATTTGAAAACAACAGAGATAGAGAAGAGAGCTATTGAAAAACAAGGAGACTGTGCGAGAGAGAGAGGAAGACAGGCAAAGCGATAGATGTGGGGACTTTCTCTTTATAGACAAGGAAACTGATGGACAGCGATAGAGGGGAGTTGATTTTCAAGTATCGACAAGCTCTTACAAAACCAAAATACTGCAGTTGTTGGAAATCTGAAATAAAAACAGAAATGCTGGAAGTCCAACAGGTATGGACACAGATACATCACACGCATTGGTACAGGATGACTCTTATACCTCTTAGCCTACTTTCTTAACCACTCATTCACTTTTAAGGCTGCATCACATCTTCAGGTTGTCTCACTGACGTGGTTCTCTCTGGAGACGCCGTTGAAGAAGGTGCAAAAAGCACAATGAGTTGGGCTCTAGGTTGCCCCTTTTATCTCCCTCTGCATCTTCTTGAAGATTCTCTTACCTGTATCCAATACCATAATAGGACAGGAAGGTCCAATGAGAATTAATTTCCATATTTGAGAGATTACAGAATATGGTTGTGAATCTTCAACTGTCAAGAGGATTGATGAGGGCAGAGTGATAGAGGTGATCTATATGGACTCCAGTAAGGCGTTCGACAAGGTTCCCCAAGGGACACTGGTTAGCAAGGTTAGATCTCATGGAATACAGGGAGAACTAGCCATTTGGATACAGATCTGGCTTGTAAACAGAAGGTGTTGATGGAGGGTTCTTTTTCAGATTGGAGACCTGTGACCTGTGACCAGTGGAGTGCCACAAGGATCGGTGCTGGGTCCACTATTTTTCATCATTTATATAAATGATTTGGATGTGAGCTTAAAAGGTTTAGTTATTAAGCTTGCAGATGACACCAAAATTGGAAGTGTAGTAGACAGCGACAAAGGTTACCTCGGATTACAACAGGATCTTGATCAGATGGGCCAATGGGCTGAGGAGTGGCAAATGGAGTTTAATTTAGATAAATGCGGGGTGCTGCATTTTGGGAAAGTAAATCTGAGCAGGACTTAATGGTAAGGTCCTGGGGAGTGTTGCTGAACAAAGACACCTTGGAGTGCAGGTTCATAGTTCCTTGAAAGTGGAGTCGCAGGTAGATAGGGTTGTGAAGAAGATGTTTGATATGCTTTCCCTGGGGTCGGGGAGTCCAGAACCAGAGGGCATAGGTTTAGGGTGAGAGGGGAAAGATATAAAAGAGACCCAAGGGGCAACCTTTTCACGCAGAGGGTGGTACGTGTATGGAATGAGCTGCCAGAGGAAGTGGTGGAGGCTGGTACAATTGCAACATTTAAAAGGCATCTGGATGAGCATATGAATAGGAAGGGTTTAGAGGGATATGGGCTGGGTGCTGACAGGTGAGATTAGATTGGGTTGGGATATCTGGTTGGCATGGACGGGTTGGACCAAAGGGTCTGTTTCCATGCTGTACATTTCTATGACTCTATGACTCAGCAGGTTTGCATGGACTCTGGAAAAGTTAACATTTCAGGCCAATGGCCTGCTGTCAGAACTCACCTTATCCCGTGTGTTGCTATTTCAGATTTTGAAGGGCGATGGTGCCTGATTATGATGGCCATTCAGAAAGTGAAGAAAGTGTTAGAAGATTGGCCAGGCCTCCATTATTCATTGAAAACACCGTGCAGGAACCCTTCCTGCAGGCATTACTTTGACTGGCCGGATTTAGATGAGAAAGACAGAGACATGTAAGTTTTCATCTCAGATCATCCATTCAAATTAAAATTTTAGTTGGGCTGATTCCAAAAGCTGGTAAGTTGGTCCTTAGAATGTTTTATCAGGTGGGAGAATGCAGTAGAGATTCTAACATGGAATGGTTCAAAGAAACCGTGAAGACTGCAGATCCGTGAACAAGAGAGTTGTAGCTGGGAGAAATACAAAGTTGGATTGACACCATATAGTGTATTTCTCAGGCATGGGATTGTTCATATTAGCTGTGGGGCTTTCCCAGCACAGTACTTGCTGATATTTCTAGAGCAAAAATAGATTTCTGGAGACAGAGATTACAATAGCAATGAAAGTTGAAGCAAGCCTTCATACTTCCCTGGTCTAGTCTCAATTGGAGTCTCATGTTGAATTTTCTAATTTCTAAATTCTAAGTGAGAATTTCTTAGAAATTAGGAGAGCAGAACTCAGATCCATTTTCAACAAGAAAAACATACAACTTAATTTGAAACTCTGATCTTGAATTCCGTGCTTTATAGAATAGGTGGCATGGTGGCTCAGTGGTTTGCACTGCTGCCTCACGGCGCCAGGGACCTGGGTTTGATTCTCCCTGTATCTGTGTGGGTTTCCTCCCACAGTCCAAAGACGTGCAGGTTAGGTGAATTAGGCATGCAAAATTGCCCAGAGCATTCAGGGATGTGTAGGTTAGATGCACTAGTCAGGAGAAATGTAAAGTAATACGGTAGGGGAATGGGTCTGGGTGGGATACCCTTCGGAGGATCGGTGTGAACTTGTTGGGCCAAATGGCCTGTTTCCACACTGTAGAGACAGGTTAACATTGCTGGCATTTATGGATGCTCCTAGGCTATCCAGGGAATTCTAGATCTAAACCATCTGCACTGATCTTGCTTTCTTTGGTTTCCTCCACTGTAGCTCATCATAAACCCAAAGCACAGCTCCTCTGTCCGTGTGATGGTAGAATAATGATTACATTACTGGACTAGTAATCCGGAAACAAAAACAGATGTTGCTGGAAAAGCTCACTTGGTCTGGCAGCATCTGTGAAGAGAAATCAAAGTTAACATTTCGAGCCCGGTGACCCTTCCTGAGAACTGGACCGGAAACATTGAGTTTGCCTTTTCTTCACACATGCTGCCAGACTAAGTGAGCTTTTCCAGCCACTTCTGTTTTTTGTTTCTGATTGACAGCATCTGCAGTTCTTTTGGTTTTAATTTAACAATCCAGAACACCTGGTAATCATCCGGAAGCAAGGGGTCTATTCCTACCCAGTAGCTGTGGGCATTTAAAACCAATTAATTAAATCTGGAATAAAAAAATCTAGTGTCAGTAATAGAGACCATAAAACCATGGGATTGTAATAAAAATATAACTGTTTCCTAACGTCCTGTAGGGGGAAACAAAATAGCTTTTTTTACCAGGTCTGGCAGCAAAAGGTATGAGAGAAGAGGTCTGACAAAATGTTAAAACAGGCTAAGGTCTCGTGGCATTGGAATGAGAGACTGTCATGGATAGAGGATTGGCTAATGGACATTAAGCAAAGACTGGGGTTAAACAGGGCATTTGTGAGTTTGCAAACTGTGACTAGTGGTGTGCAGTAAGGATCAAAATATCTACCATTCATCATTTATATTAATGACTTAGACAAAGAAGCCAACAGTAATATATGCACGTTAGTTTATGATGCAAGTAGGTAGGATTGTATTCGGTTAGGGGACAAAATTGTGGAGGTGCCGGTGTTGGACTGGACTGGACAAGGTCAAAAATCACACAACACTAGGTGTGGAAGGAGCACCAAAAGCTTGTGGTTTCAGATAAACCTGTTAGACTCTAACCTGACTGGGGACAAAGGTATGAGTTGGTTAAATGAGTGGACAACAATGGAGTACAATGTGGGATGTGGGAGCTTATCCACTTTAGTAAGAAGAATAGAAAAGTAGAATTTTTTAAAAAAGCACGGCACTTGTAAATGTTTTAAGTTCCGAGAGACCTGGGTGTTCTCAACAGGAGCAGAGAAAGCTAGCAATTAGGAAACCAAATGGCATGTTGATCTTTATTGAAGTGGGAGTACCAGAGTATAGGAATCTTACTGCGATTGTGCATGGCTCCTCGAGGACTTATGCAGTTTTGATTTCCATATTTAAGGAAGGATATTCTTTCATTGCAGTTGGTACAGCAAGTATTCATTAGGTCGGTCCCTGGGATGAGAGGGTTGACCTCAGATGGGAAATTGAGTAAATTGGACCTATATTCTTTGGAATTCAGAAGAATGAGAGAGTATTTCATTGAAATATGATGGGGTTTGACAGGTTAGACACAGAGGTTACCTGGGAGGCTGATCTTTTACGACTCGGATGGAAAGGAATATTTTCACTCAAAGTGGTCTGAATCTTTGGAATTCTCTACCCCAAAGAATAGTGGATGCTCCATTGCTGAGTATATTTAAGGCTGAGATAGGCAGATCTTGGTCTCTCAGGAAATCCAGATGAAGGCTAGAGTGAGTAAGTGGAGTTAAAGTGCATGTTCAGGTGTGGAGCTGTCATGAGGTGCCCTCTGGATTAGACCCTCTTCTATTTCTGACATTGTCTCTCGCCCACCCTTCCCTAATTCTAATCTATTTGAATATCACTCATTTTTATTTTCCCGGATAAAGTGAGGAGTTCAAAATGTTAATCAGTCTGTTGTCCCTCCAGATGTTGCCGGACCTACTGACTGTTGCTGATTAGAGTGGTGCTGGAAAAGCACAGCAGGTCAGGAAGCATCCGAGGAGCAGGAAAATCGACATTTCGGGCAAAAGCATCTGAGGCTTTAGTTGGGTTTGATTGCAAAGTGTTTGTACTTGACAAATAAGATTTGAATTCCTTGATTATTAATGCCAGGCACTTCTCTAGTAATCTCTGACGCTGAACTGTACTGTTCATAATTTCTGTATTTGGCCATGAGATGAGCTTCTTGATCATGTATTTGTGCCATCACAAAGATTTTTGCTTTCCACCTTTGTAGCATTACCTGATTCCCACCTGCATTACCTCATCTGTTGCTAAAGCACTTATAAAGGGTTCTTGTTACCTATAAATGTGACCATTTCACTGGTCTACCTTATGTAAACTTAAGGTAATCCCAAAATTTTGTTATCTCACACCAAGTCCCATTTCCGAACATCCTGTGCTCATCAAGATATGTTGGCTTCTGGTCAATCAGGACCTAACTTTGAAATTTTCAAACTTGTTTTAAAACCCTTCTATGGCTTCAACTCTCTCATGTCTAACTCTAATATCCTCTGTTACTAAAGCTTTCCAAGGTCTCTCTGCTCTTCAAATTCTAGGCTCTTACAAATCTCCAATTTCAATTTCTGTCTCTTTCTGTCCCTTAAAGGTGCTCCATAGAAACTACATCTTTTGTTCATCTGTCCTCATATCTCCACAGGAGGCATTCGGTCTCTGTTATTGTGTGATTTCATGCCACAGTATGAATTTGGATTCTTTACAGGCCGGTCAAGGAGAATGCAAAATCAAGGACTGTTTTTTGGACTTAGACTTTGAAGTAACTGTTTAGTTTACATTCACACTGAATACTGATAAATACGGTCATCTTAGATGTACCAGGCTCTGACTTAATTATATTGGGGATTAACTAATTCATGTTCTTTATGTTCATGTCCATGTGCTCTTCATATTTCTTCCAGACAGTTTCACTCTAGAGTGTCTTGTATAATGTTCCTTCTAGTCTCTCTAAAGACTAACATGTTCTATGTCTGCCCACATCATCGCAAGGTTACTCCAGGGTCCTAATTCCCTTATACCGCAGTCTCAAATTTTGTGTGTTAGGGCAACTGTGACACATCATTGGCTAAATTACTCCTTTAAAAGCACCGTATGAATGGAACTTCATTGCTGTTAACAGTGAGCAGTTCTGGGAGGAGAAGATTAAGACATGTGAGAACTGTGGTGAAGATTTCCTGGCCAACCTCTTGTTCTGTACAGGGCAAAGCTCGCAGGGTTCAAATGGGACAAGTAAAGGTTAGTAATATTCTTCCAGGGTTCTTAAGTGCTGCAAAATGTACATGGTCTGTTTTACCTCTTGGCACATTGTTTTGTTATGTTGTATAGCACTAATGATCTCAGAATGTCTCAAGTGCCTTTGCAACAATTTAAATCCAGTTACTTTAAAAAATGTAGCCAGTGTTGTAATGTACGCAATTGCACTGGCCAAACTGCACACTATAAAACTGCAGAAATAGCAAAACAACTCAGGTAATTACGCATTACAAAAGAAAGTTGTTGGACACATTGTTTCTGTACTCGTTCATTGAAGGAACAACCCAATTTTTCCTGCAGCCCGCTTTTTCCACATAGTAATTGTTTTTCTCAGTGTCCCGATAATCTGTTTAAGGTTGAGGTATAAAGGTATAAATAATGGTAAGTATTGTAAGATACTGGCAGCCTGTGCAGTTTGGTTAGAGGATGGTAGGTGTGTTTGAACTAATGAATGTATAGTTTAATGGGTCAGGAGTCGAGGTGGGGGAGGGTGGGGGGGTAGGTGTAGAGTTATTTTGGATGAATCAAAATAAGTCGGGTATGCACATTCTAACTCGAGTGTCTTCCTATTCTTGGGATAAAGTTAATTCCTTTGATTTTACAGCTGCAGACAGCTTTGTGAATCAACAGACTATCCAAAACACTTATAACGTAACTGGAAATTATGTCAGTGGCTCCTGCTCAGTGAATATAAACGAACAGGTAAATCTATGAGTTTGGTTGTGAGAGAACTCTGTTAGAATAAAATGCTGGAATGTTTCAATGGAACTAGACTGCTCATTCCTATTATTACAAATCTGTATCTCACAGCTGATCCATGAATGTCCATGCCTGTTAGAGAACTGCACAATTAGTACTGACCAAAATCTTCACGTTATCTAATGCTTACTCTCCCACACTAAGCCAGTTAAACCAAACCTAATGGTGCTTAATTGGTTCATGTGATTTTGCACTGGTCACTATCTCAGCATCGGCTTAAACCCACTTACATTGAATAAATGAGCATCTCTGCAAAAATATAGATGTGTCATTAAGAATGTCACAAGTTAGGTTAACACTATTTACAGATAATCATCATCTTATACCCCTGGTCACCTTTTCAGCATTGACATAATGCCACATCTACTACTGCATATTGTGGTGGTCTGTTTGATACGAGATGTCAGTGCTTGAGGGTGATGTGCTGATTGAGGACCTTGGATGAGAATTCATCAAAGGCCATAGAGGACAAGTCACTTGGTGAATGAACTTGACCGTGCACCACTCTGATACCGACATTAATCTGTGGCAGTTTGTGGCCGAGTGGTATTCAACTTTCCATAATCAGCCTCTCTTCAAGTAAGATCGAGACAACCAAACCCATGTTGTAGGAAGAAATGGAAAATCTTTCACATCCATCTCAGCTGGATTGAACATGGAATCACATGAAAAGATTGAGCTCATTGTGTCAGAATCATGCAAGACCTTGGAAAGGTCACTGCTATTTTTAAGTGTGATACAGGGTCCAAATGGAACAGAAAACATGTATTTGATGTACCATTTTACCGGTTGTAAATACCTACTGGTATAATATTAACGATCTACTTTAGGAAATATTTGTATTAATCTGCAAATTAAGAAGTTTGCAAACTAATAGAATATTTTATTTCTGCAGGAATTCCATTAATAGTCTTAACCATTCCAAGTGAAAGTGATGGCAACATTTCTGGAATTGAAAATGAAGAACTGATTGATTTGGAGAAACCAAGCACATTTTCCTTAACCCGTAATCCATATGTGAGCAGCATTCAGTGACACCATTCTCCTCCCATGCTGTTCAATCTGGACCTGCCAGTTCCCTGCTGAATCACAGGGAGCCCACTTTGCTTGGTCAGTCTATGTTATGCAGGTCTGTTTGCATTGCACTATTCCTGAGTGTCCTGAGCATTTGGTCCTGTGAAATGATTCAGGGAAGATTCAACACTCGGATGAGGAGGAGACAATTGAGCATATTCAATTCTTTTGTGACCCTTCATTTGTCCAAAAAGTTTTAATTAGATAACAGCATAGAATCCCTACAGTGTGGAAACAGGCCCTTCGACCCAACACGTTCACACTGACCCTCCGAAGTGTAACCCACCCAGACCCATTCCCCAACCCTATATTTACCCCAACTAATGCACCTAACCTATACATCCCTGAATATTATGGGCAAATTTAGCATGGCCAATCCACCTAATCTGCACATCTTTGGACTGTGGGAGGAAACCAAAGCACCCAGAGGAAACCTACACAGACACAAGGAGAATGTGCAAACTCCACACTGACAGTCGCCTGAGGTTGGAATCAAACCCTGGTCCCTGGCGCTGTGAGGCAGCAGTACTAACCACTGAGCCACCGTGCCACCCCATGATCTTTGTAACCATTCCAATATATATATATTTTTGAGGCTGCTCATCTTATTTTCCATCCCCTCAGCGCGGGTTGCATGGAAGCATAACTAAGAAGCCTACACCAGAACATTTATGACATATCTTTTGGAGGTTACATTAAACACACTATATAAGGAGTAGTTGAAGTTGTAGCCTCTACACTGGAGAGGTGAGAGTGCTAGAAAGTGGTGATTGCTACATTGTTTTCTTCCTAGTACTCCCCTTGATTCAGAATCCAACTGACAACTTCCACTGGAGTTGGTTGCTGTTGTCAGCAGGTGATTACACAACTGAGGAACCATGTGATCAGAATATTGTGTTTCTCTTATGCGACTATGAGGGTGAGATTCAATTCCTGCTTGGTAACCTACATTGCCTTAACCCCTACTTTCTCTGTAATTTCTTACTTTCAACTCTCATGAGATCTGAGCTCCTCTAATACTGACCTCTTCAGGCTCCCTGACTCTAATCACTTCACGTTTGTTGGCTATGCTTTCAGCTACCTGGGACCCAAGCTCCTTCCTAAACCTCAACACCTCTCTACCTCTGGCTCTTGGCTCAAAATATTTCTTAGAAATTACTACTTTGACCAAGCTTTCAGCCAGCTCCTCTAATATCACCTGGCGTAGCTTGAATGTATATTTTGCATTATAATATTTCTAAAGCATCTTGGAACACTTTATGGTTAAATACATTATATAAACACATGCTGCTTTTGTGCAATAAGTCCAAAATGAATGATAGTGATTATGCAGGGTGTCGTGCTATCTCCTGAGATGTATTGCATCCTCATTGTTAGAATTGAACTTTGTTTCAGTAAACCTACTAATTTAATGTCAGCTTGATTGAATTAAGTTGATCGTATATTTCTGTGCCACTGATTCATTTTTGACTGTTATCTAATGAGGTAACTTTTATGTGAACAATGATAACACCTGGACTGTGTCAGCAGGAATCTTTGGCCTGGGCCATAGGGTCAGTCCCCACTCAGTGGAAAATTACTGAGCATTGGAAAAGTGTTTCATTAACAAGTGTTTCTGCTCATAAAATGTCTCTTCAGTTTTGTGAAAACAAAAGAGAGGAAATCCTCAATAAAGAAATTACTTTCCTCCTCGCTGAGCTCAGATTTGTGACGTCTGTTAGTTATTGGATGGTGAGGTAATGGAAGGGTTAATGTTTGGAGAATGGGAATTAGTTGCTTCCGTAACATGAAATGCTAACACAATAACAGTAACCTTCCCCTGTAACTGGAAAAGATGCAAAACCTGTCGGTACATCACCCCCCTCACCTCCATCCAGGGCCCCAAACAGTCCTTCCAGATGAGACAGAGGTTCGCTGGCCTTCTCTTCCAACCTAGTTTACTGCATCAGATGCTTCTAATGTGGTCTTCTCTACATCGGGGAGAGCGAAAGTAAACCTGGAAACAGTTCACTGAGCATCTCAGCCGGGCCTGCAGGGGGCTGACCGGACCTTCCAGTCACCGCCCATTTCAATTCCCCTAACCACTCCCTTTCCAACATGACCATTCTTGGCCTCCTCCATTGCCACAATGAACCACAGCGCAAATTGAAAGAACAACACCTCAGCATCCGCCTGGCAGCCTTCAGCCCGAAGGACTCAACATTGAGTTCTCCAATTTCAAAGAACCTCCCTTCCCTTTCCTTGACTCCCTTCCCACACCCTCTCCCTCCATTCCACTCCTCCCAGCCACCTATCGGATTCATTTCTCCCATTGACCAATCAGGACGTACCCTCTACCTGTCTTCACCTAGCCCCACTTCACCACCCTTCCCCCGCCTCCCCCTTTATCTGCAGCTCCCCTATACACACTCCCAGTCCTGAACAAGGGTTACACTCGAAATGTTGACTTCTCCACCTCCTGATGCTACCTGGCTTGCTGTGTTCTTCCAGCCTCCTGCTTAACACAATAAAAATAGCAGAATGGTTGGGTCTAGGTTAAAACCAAACCATAAAATGTATCATCGATAGTCACAGGTAAGGTGCCGCAAGACTGGAGGTTGGCTAACGTGGTGCCACTGTTTAAGAAGGGTGGTAAGGACAAGTCAGGGAACTATAGACCGGTGAGCCTGACCCCGGAGGTGGGCAAGTTGTTGGAGGGAATCCTGAGGGACAGGATGTACATGTATTTGGAAAGGCAAGGACTAATTAGGGATAGTCAACATGGCTTTATGTGTGGGAAATCATGTCTCACAAACTTGATTGAATGTTTTGAAGAAGTAACAAAAGGATTGATGAGGGCAGAGCAGTGGACGTGATCTATATAGACTTCAGTAAGGCATTCGAAAAGGTTCCCCATGCGAGATTGGTGAACAAGGTTAGATCTCACGGAATACAGGGCGAACTAGCCATTTGGATACAGAACTGGCTCAAAGATAGAAGACAGAGGGAGGTGGAGGGTTGTTATTCAGACTGGAGGCCTGTGACCAGTGGAGTGCCACAAGGATCAGTGCTGGGTCCACTACTTTTTGTCATTTATATAAATGATTTGGATGTGAGTATAAGAGGGAAAGTTATTAGTTGGCAGATGACACCAAAATTGGAGGTGTAGTGGGCAGCCAAGAAGGTTACGTCAAAATACAAAGGATCTTGACCAGATGGGCCAATGGGCTGAGAAGTGGCAGATGGAGTTTAATTTAGATAAATGCGAGATGCTGCATTTTGAGAAAGCAAATCTTAGCAGGACTTATACACTTAATGGTAAGGTCCTAGGGAGTGTTGCTGAACAAAGAGACCTTGGAGTGCAGGTTCATCGCTCCTTGAAAGTGGAGATGCAGGTATATAGGATAGTGAAGAAGGCTTTTGGTATGCTTTCCTTTATTGGTCAGAGTATTGAGTACAGGAGTTGGGAGGTCATGTTGCGACTGTACAGGACATTGGTCAGGTCACTTTTGGAATATTGTGTGCAATTCTGGTCTCCTTTCTATCAGAAGGATGTTGCCAAACTTGAAAGGGTTCAGAAAAGATTGACAAGGATGTTGCCAGGGTTGGAGGATTTGAGCTATAGGGAGAGGTTGAATAGGCTGTGGCTGTTTTCCCTGGACTGTCGGAGGCTGAGTGGTGACCTTATAGAGGTTTATAAAATCATGAGGGGTATGGGTAGAATAAATAGATGAGGTATTTTTCCTGGGGTGGGGGAGTCCTGAACTAGAGGGCATAGGTTTAGGGTGAGAGGGGAAAGATATAAAAGAGACCTAAGGGACAACCTTTTCTTGCAGAGGTTGGTACATGTATGGAATGAGCTGCCAGAGGAAGTGGTGGAGGCTGGTACAATTGCAACATTTAAAAGGCATCTGGATGGGTGTATGAATTGGAAGGGTTTGGAGGGATATGGGCTGGGTGCTGGTAGGTGGGACTAGATTGGGTTGGGATATCTGGTCGGCGTGGACGGGTTGGACCAAAGGGTCTGTTTCCATGCTGTACATCTCTATGACTCAATATCAGCTTCCATTTGAACAATGTATAGAGTCAGCAGTTCCTGTGTCGAAGACCTTTGTCTTTTTTAGTGAATCAAATGTCTGCACATCATCATTCTATCACAGCCCTGATGGACAAACAGTCTTTTTTTTAGATTAGATTAGATTACTTACAGTGTGGAAACAGGCCCTTCGGCCCAACAAGTCCACACCGACCCGCCGAAGCGCAACCCACCCATTACCCTACATTTACCCCTTTTACCTAACACTACGGGCAATTTAGCATGGCCAATTCACCTGACCTGCACATTTTTTGGACTGTGGGAGGAAACCGGAGCACCCGGAGGAAACCCACGCAGACACGGGGAGAATGTGCAAACTCCACACAGTCAGTCGCCTGAGTCGGGAATTGAACCCAGGTCTCTGGCGCTGTGAGGCAGCAGTGCTAACCACTGTGCCACTGTGCCGCCCACAATTTTCTACCCTCTCCAACATTTTAACTGCAAGTAAGCTGAAATATTGGAAAGGAGTGGAAGAAAATCTGTAGTTCTTAATATCTCTTTGCTGCTGGTCAGGGTTGCATTGTGTTCTGGAGATCAGTGGATATCATGATCTACAACACTTTGAGAATGTTTATATCCTGGAAGGGTACTGCACAGAAGCAAGTTATTCCCCCATCGAGCTTGTAATAGAGTTGGCTGCTGGTTGATCTTCTTGAATGTCTTGTAGCCTGTCACAATGGAAGGCCTTGCTCTGAGCCACTTCACAAAGTTGTTAATAAACCATACTGGTTTGGAGATCCAGTCTGGAGATTGCCAGAACCAAAATCCTTCAAACTCTCTTCCTAAAACTCTCTACCTCTGATAAAGAATGCTTACTGCAAAGAAGGAGACCCTTCAGGACTATTTGCCTGTGACTGTAATTGGGAGGTGCTTGTTCAGGAATTGACTTTCATCTTTTCAAGTTGCAACAGCGACTACAAATCAAAACAACTTGGGGGCAGCCTGAGAAAGTGTCATGATGGGTCTGCAGATAACTGTAGGGGTGAAAATCTACTGGAAACACTCCCAGAGCAGGCTGCACTGTCAGAGGACTCGCCACACTTGGGGACAACTGGACATGGTTCACAGGTTCTGTCAACATGTGTTCAAAATAGAAACAGTGCAGCTTAAATGATCCGGGTGTTACTGAAAATGAATTGAATCCAAGAAAACACAGGAGTTGCAATTTGTCTCTATATTTTAATAAACTTTAAGAAAGTTTTAAACAGCAAATTTATAAAATATATAGTCTTAGAAGAATATATACACTTCACCCTTATAACCCCAATAAGACTGTACACGCTTTGCCTAGCTAGGAAAAAGGGTTTTCTTCTCAAAGTGCAGATTGAAGAGGTTTTGGTGGTTGGGGGGGGGGGCATCTAATTGTAGGTACTATCTCCCAAAGGGGTTCTGTGGGTCAACAACATAACAATTGCCCTGGAATGTGCACCTTCTTCATTCTGCTCCCCCCTCCACCCTCTTCAGATCAAAATAAATTCAGTCAGCAGGTAACCTGAAAACACTTCATATACCTGATTACGACGGGTGCCACATGTGGATTGAATGTAGATTACTTTAGCACCAAACCTCAGAACTATTCTGATCCTGGAATGAGTACCACAGCATTAGTGGCACATTAGATATCTAGAGAATTCAGCATAGCAATTCATTGATGCCCTGATCACATCGCCACACAATAAACTCCTCCCCAAGATATTTCATTTGGCAATGGAGTGATTGTATATCTGCTACCAACATCTGGTAGACCAAGTTAGCTTGTTTTGGGATCTACTGATCCCATGACTAATAAAGAGCAATTCCTGTCTCCATTGAGAAGTACCCATTCCAATGCTGATTTGGGAATCCTCATCAGATTGATTTCATGGAGTGACAATTTAATTGAATCAGTAATATCTAATGATCCCCCAATTTTAACTAGGGTCAGATTCTGCCCTTACCAAAGAGCAAAATGCTCAAATACAATCAAATGGCTTTTTCTCAGTGATCTCTGCATTGAGGATCACCGCTGCTTTGGGCTGAGAACAGGAGTACAGCATTCTGCCTGGCCAGCAGGAATGGTATCCCACCAGCACACCTCCCCCACCCCGATCAACAGGGAGAGAAATAAAGTCAGCTGGGCACTGGAAATAAAACTGGGCGGGATCAAAAAGATTACTCTGAACTAATCGACAATCAGTGAAATGAAAGTAATCTTAAATTTCACTTTTGTACAAGTTAACATCTAGAAATTTACTGAAGTTAAGATGCTCTAGACCGCTTTCACATCATTGCCCTGTGTGATCAGATGAATGTGCATTGTTCTTAATTCATAGTTTAAATGGAAGCCCTTAATCATTCTTGTAAACATTTTCTAACACCATCCTACCAGCGGACTATTGACTCACTGTAACCATCGCTCTCTGAAAACCATGAGTGTGGTTACTATGCCTGAATTCAAACCATCAATGACCAGCACCAGAGAAGCCCTCACTGATGAGATGGATTTTCAGGTTTTCTGCTTTAACTTTTGTTTCAAAGTATAAAAATCAACGACTTACGAAAGGGATTAAAAGTTTCTTGAAGAGGCAGCAATAATAAAAATACCATACGAAAACAAAATAAATATTTAACAAGCTGGGAGAGTTGTTTCACATTTCCTGACTGTTCATGTTAGATTCTGCCTCGAAGTTAATGAGTATTAGCTTAAAGAGATATAATGTATTTTTGTGAAAAGTTAGTGAAAAATCATAAGAACCACTCCCATATGCTTTCTGTTTAGAGCAGATAAAGGAATTTAACATTAAATAGGGCAGCATTAAACTTTGTTCAGCTCACTGAGTTGACATCTATTTCTTAGAAAGGTATCTGAAGTTTAGAAATTAATATTTGAAAGGGCATTTTCAAGGCCTGTAGCCAATACCCTCTCTCACTACAGACCCTGAACAGAGTGCAATTCAGACCGGAGGTTAATCAAATAGCTACAGAGGGACATCACCACCCAAAAGATGACTTGCATATTTTTAAGAAACAGACGTTGGTGGATCTTCCAAGTCATTCTAGAATATTCTGCTGTGCTTAAATTCCAGAATTTGCAGGTCAGCTCCTTTTTAAAATCCCGAATTGAAAATATGCCAACGTCTGTTTTACACTTCATGATGTCTTTAGGTGAAGGAGTGGAATGAGTCCATGTGGGAATTGAGAGTGAGATTATTCACTCCCAGATATTGGGCTGAGCGACATTAAAATAATTAATCTTAAAATGTATGAACTACAGGAAAGAAACTCTGTTACTAGAGGAAACTCTATTACTAGCTTGCTTGCAGTTCTCTCCCTAGGTCTAAGAACAGGATGATCTGCAACAATCATCTCCAATAAATCCTGGAGATTCCAGGACAATCTTTTGAGGGAAGGTATTGTTGGTAATGCATTGAACTACAAAACTGTTGCTGCTGTAGAACCATAGGCAACTCCAGCTGTTGTGTAATTTCAATTTAAGTTAACCAGACATATGGAAAAAAGGTGGATTATCTTGTTCCACAATAGGTTCTCATTTTCAGTATTCACTGAAACATAGCAAGTTTTTTTCCCCCCAAATGCTTCTAAATTTCAATTAAACAAACAAGTTGGTTTGTTTGTTTTGTCTCAGTATGACTCCAGTATCAGAGAAATAGTTTGACTGCTGCTGTGTTAGATCAGAACTCTCTTAAGCTTTAGCCATTGCTGTCCAGTCTCCAATCAGGAAGATTAACTGTGCCTTTGGGAATTCCTCTGCCATTGTTTTGAAAATGGGCTCACCTTTTTGAAAGAATTGCAGGTAGGTTCTCTTTCGTGGAAATAAAAACCCATGCAGCAAATTACTTTGCAGAGTTTTTCTTTTAAACAAAAAGCAGTACCTCCATACTCGGGACCATCACTACCTGCAATGGACAACACAGGGCAACACCGCTCCCAAGTCACACTCCAAGTCGCATGCTGATGTGGAACTGTATCACTGTTCCTTCACTGTCACTACATCAACAGACTCTTTAATAGCATGTTGAGTATCTCAACATTAGGTACACTGATCAGCGACTTACCTCAAACTTCTCATCAGCAAAGGGGGATGAACAATGAATGCTAGCCTTGCCAACTGAGGCAAGCATCCTAAGACTGATGAGAAAGGATTTACAAACTGATATCAGAGCTGGACAGTGGACTAAAAGTGACTGGAACATTTTTTGAATGGGAGGGACAAAAAAAGGCATTTAAATTTCCAAAGATAGATAACAAAAATCACAATTCCTCAAATACTTTTCCCACTTTCAAAAAGAAAGCTTTGTAGTATGCGGGGAAGCAAAAAATAATTGCCCTATGCCAAATGATCTAAATCTGTGGCCCCACAGTATGCTTCATCTGGCCATTCCTGTTTGCAGGATCATTCTGTACATCAAATGGCTGCTGTAAATCTAACATTATGAAAAAGTACTTTGAAACGTCCTGAAGTTGTGAGAGGAGGCTACAGAAACGGGAGTTGTTGGAATCTTGATTTCCAATTTCCCAACTGAGCAACACACTGTGCAACTGGATGTGTTATTCTTCATGAAGATCAGTCTCTGCTTCTTTTGGACTTTAACTGAATCGGCATGGCAGAGAATTAAAGATGGGTTTGAAGTTTGATCTTCTGTCAATTTTCTTTACTAGCAAGCACCAGCTCAGATGGAAGCAAATTCTGAACCAGCTTCTCGAATGCTTGCAAACAGTCCAAATTCCTTGACTAGTTACTAGAAAGAAGCAAGATGCAATGATCATTCCTCTGAATGCCTAAAAGATTATACTTAAGATTTGCCCAAAACTCAAATGCAAAAAAGATTAAAAGACAGTGATAAGTTCTAGATGATCCTTCTGGCTAAGCATTGTAGGAACTGGGTCAGAAAACTTTGCAGCTATATGCTCAAGTGTGATGAAGAGGAAGTTTTTGTGACAAGTTGACATTTGTAGGTATTTCAAGCACCCAATGCCTGGGACCAGTGTCTCAACTACTCTAGCTCCATCAGGCTTTCCAATTCATGGATTAAAGCCATCAAGTTCTCCATGGACGATGTGCTGGAATTGTTAGACATCTGCAGGCTGACATTATCACTGGTCAGTGAGGATGCTCCTTCTTGATGGGTGTATTCAATCAGACAGATGCAGATTTTAGGAACAATCTGAGGGTTGGAAACAGAAACAAGACAACATTGATGGAATGAGGTTCAGTCACTCAAAAGTGAAAAAAAGCAAACACTAAATTCTGCCATTGGCCAATATGACCAGGCCGTTTGAGTAAAGTTGCCAAAGGCACCCAGGATCAAGCCTTTGCTATCTCTTGGTCTCAGAGTGAAAAGCTTGGGTGGAACTGATATTGTTAGCAAAGGGATGGGTTGAAAGGTCTTAGCATCCCCTCTGCCCAGAAACAGAGTGAAAATACTCCTGTGATAGATTCATAGAATGCTATAGCAAAGAAAGAGGCTATTCAGCCCATTGTGCCTGAGGTAACTTTTTGAGAGAGAGGATTCAATTGATCCTACTCCCCACAGAGCCTTGAAAAACCATTCCCTTTGAACATTTACCAAATTCTCTTTTGAAAGTTATGCTTGAAAACATTTCACCAACCGTTCAGCTGGTGCATTCTAGATCACAAAAACTCACTCTACAAAACAAAATTCTTCTCATTTCCCCTCTTAGTTCTTTCACAAATTATCATAAGCTTGTGTCGTCTGCTTACTGAGTCTCCCGTCACAGGAAACACTTTTATTCACATTTTCTGTATGAAAACACTTCAGCCTATCCCACTTCAATACCTTTTCCCTGTTTAAGTGCTGTGAAGAACCATCACAGGCAAATCTAAAATGTTATTTTGCTGGTTATGAAATGCTTTGGGACAAGCTAAGGTTTGGAATGGTACTATGTAAAACGCAAGTCTTTAAAGACATTTCTCCAGAATTGCCTGTTGGATTGGTGAAGATCCTCTGACCTTGACCAGGATGAGTTTCTTCTTCTCATTTCCTATCCGGAATTGTTGTCCAAAGCATAGGAAGATGGAGCTTTGTGGCATTCCGCGTTGCTGCTCCATGAACTCCACACATTCTGAAGAAAAAAAAGGAGACTGTATTTTAATCGTTCAATTTTAACTGCATTCAGAGGCTGTGTTTTGAGGCAAATTTTAATAGAGGCAGGGGTTGGGGAAAATGCTGAATAAACAGCCTGCCTTATTGCAGTCAGGGCTTAAACCCAGCGTTCTCTTTAGTTCCATCCCAAACGGATTGGAAGTTGTTCCATCATACATCATGAATAGCATGATTGCTGTGGCTGCTCTTAATCCTTCACTCTCTTCTTTTGGAAAACATTTGAGGAGTTGTGTTTTTAAGCAGAGGGAATGAGGTGGGTAATAAATGCATACATGGATAACCATTGAGAAGCCTAATTCCTCCAAAAATTAAATTCCTGAATGAAATAGCTGATTATTAAAAAATGTTGAATTGGAGCTGCAAGTGTATCAGAGCACACAAAGACATTAGCCTTGTACAGGTGACTGAGAAGGAGATCAGGCAGTGACAGCAGAAGCACTCCAGGGTGAAGGTGAAAAATTGGATTGTATCTCCAATATTCAAGATTTACAAGGAAGCCAGGTCCTTTAAACACCAGCAACAGAAAGCACTGAGCAGGAAACTCACCCGTGTAAAAATCTTTCAGGCTGAATAATTTAATCTCCTCATTTCGGTTCAGCTTTTGTGACTCCTCATTCATGGTTGCCCCTGAACGGGTCCAAAAGACTTGACACTTGCCCAGTCTCTTGGCGAAAAGATCTCCATTTTTATTCTCCAGAAGAAGTCCTCCTGCCATGTTTGACAAGAGACAATTGGTGAACCTTTTCTGTTGATGATCCTTTATCTCCTCTGTACTTGGGAACCTGATGTGTTGTAGCTGAGCGAATCTTTCATTCTCTTCATCATGATACAGGCGGCAGCCATTAGCATTGCTAACCGTGCTCTGAAAGACTTTTTTGCCACGGTAGTAAATGGTAATGTCAAAATCTCTTAGAACTGCACAAAGAGAAAGAGAGGTTTAATCACTAGACAGCTTTTGATTTTGCCTTGCAATAATTTGTAACGTTTAAGCAGATCGAGTAATCAGATCCCAAGGATAACAAAAAAGGGTAGAATTCTGAGGATAGTTAGACTGCATGTGTATTTACTTGAATGTAGGAAATTTAAAAAGTAATCTCATTAAAATGAAAGAATTTGATAGTGTGGTTCGAAAGAAAGAATTTCCTGAGGTGGGAGAGTCAGCACAAGAGGGTGTAACCTTAAAACTGGACCTCAGACACTTCTGGAGTGAGGTTGTGATGTCAGGAAGCACTTCTTCACACAAAAAGTAGTGGATTCTGGAACATTCTACTCAAAACGCTACTGAGGCTAGGGTTCAACTGAAAAATTATAGATTTTTGCTGGGTAAGGGTATTAAAAGATATGGAATAATAATCTATTCTACTCGTTACTATCTCAAGAAACTCCAGTGGGTTTGTCAAACATAATTTCCCTTCGTAAATCTATTTTGACTGTCTAAATCCAATGATATTTCCTAAGTGTCCTGTTGTCATATCTTTTACAATAGATTCTAGCAATTCCCACAGTGATAATATTCTCATACTGTCAGAGAGTCATAAAGTTGTACAGCACAGAAACAGACTCTTCGGTCCAACTCGTCCATGGCAACCAGATATTCTAAATTAATCTAGTCCCATTTGTCAGCATTTGGCCCATATCCCTCTAAACCCTTCCTATTCATGTACCCATCCAGATGCCTTTTATATGTTGTATTTAAACCAGTCTCCACCACTTCCTCTAGCAGCTCACTCCATATATGCATCACCCTCTGCGTGAAAAAGTTACCCCATGGGTCCCTTTTAAATCTTTCCCCCTCACCTTAAACCTATGACCTCTAGTTTTGGACTCCCCTACCCTGGGAAAAAAGACCTTGAATATTTACCCTATCATGTCCCTCATGATTTTTATAAATATTGACAAGGTCAGCCCTCAGCCTCCAACACTTCTGGTAAAACAGCCCCAGCTGATTCAGCCTCTCCCTATAGCTCAAACTGTCCAACCCTGGCAACATCTTTGTAAATCTTTTCTGAACCCTTTCAAGTTTCACAACATCTTGCCTGTAGCAGAGAGACAAATGCAGTATTCTGAAAGTGACCTAATCTATGCCACGACGGGACACCCCAACTTTTGCACTGACCAATAAAAACAAGCATATCAAACGCCTTCTTCACTACACTGTCCACCTGCAACTCCACTTTCAAGAAACTATAAACCTGCACCCCAAGGTTGTGTTGTTGGATGTCCAGTATTTGAGGATGTGCCACATTGTGGGAGGGAAAAGACTGAGGATGTACGGCACTAATGCCATCTTTTGAATGACACATTAAAACTAATGCCCTATCTGCCCTCTCAGCTGGATGTAAAGATCTCATGGCTCTATCTTAGCGAGAGTAAGGGAGTTCTCCCCAGTGTCTTTTCCAATGTTATCCCTACACCGAACCACACAAGACAGATTATTTTGGTAATATCCATAAAGGAATCATATAATGTTGCTAGGAAAGATAATAAGTCTGAGGATTGGGAGTAGTTTAGAATACAGCAAATGAAGATAAGGAGATTAATGAAGAGAGAGAAAAAGAAAAAGAATATGAGACTAAAGTTAGTTGCAAGGTATATAAAAATGGACTGTGAAAGCTTCTATAACTATGTCAAAAGAGAAAGATTAGTGGAATAAACATTGGTCTCTTATTAAAATAAAATAAAAACAGAAAATGCTGGAGAAACTCAAAAAAAACTTTAAAACCCCTATGTCCTCAAAAAAAAAGTACTTTTGGATTCAAAAAGATAATTATGTTTCACTCTCTGCAAATGCTGGCAGACTTGCTGAGTTTCTCCAGAACTTTATATTTTCATTTCAGATCTCCAGCATCTGCAATATTTGACATTTATTCATAGGTGTTTTGACAGCGGAGAACGAGGAAATGACACAGAATTAAACGACTATTTTAGTTCTGTCTTCATAGACAACAACACAAAATACTTCTGAGAACTGCTGGGGAATCAAGCTCAAGTGAGAAGGGGAAATTGTATTAGTGAAAAAAAATACTGGAGTGATTAATTGTACTGAAAGCTGATAAATGCCCAATCTTTGATAATCTACATTCCAAGGTATTACAAAAAAGGGATAAAAGGTGGATGCATTGATTGTCATCTTCCAAATTTTTGCAGATTCTGGAATTCTCCCGCCTGATTGGAGTGTGGCGCCCCAATCCTAGCCTAAAATCAATATTAGGGAAAATGCTAGAGCGTATTATAAAGAATGTGATAACAGGACACTTTGAAAATATCAATGGAATTAGACAAAGTCAAAATGAATTTGAGATAGTAATTAGTAGAATGGATGAGAAAGAATCCAGTGGATGTAGAGTATTTTGCTTTACAGATAAAATCCCACCAAAAAAAAAGTGTAAAATCGAAGCAATTGGAATTACACGTCACATTTTGGCATGGATTGAGAATTGGTTAGCTAACAGGAAACAGAGCAGGAATAAACAATCTTTTTCAAACTAATGGCGAACTGCTGGGATCAGTGCTTGGGCCTCAGGTATTCCCATAATCCATCAACATCTAACATTGTCAGGTTTGGCACTGAAAGTGACAATGAGGATGCAAAGATTGGAGGTAATTCAGACAATTTGAAGGAATGGATAAATGCATAGAAGATGCAATACAATGTGGATAAGTGTGATGTTATCCACTGACGTAGGAAGAAAACCAGAATGGCAGAGTATTGTTTAAGTGGTGACACATTGGGAAATGTTGATGTACAAAAGGGACCTAGGTATCCTTTTGCAGCAGTCACAAAGCAAACATGCAGATGCAGCAAGCAATTAGGAAGGCAAATGGTGTGTTGGTCTTTGTTGCAAGAGGGTTTTAGTGGAGGAGCAAAGGAACCCTACTGTAGTTATACAGAGCCTTGATGAGACCACACCTGGAGTATTATATGCAGTTTTGGTCTCCTTAAGAAAGGATATACTTGCCAGTGTAGAGGGAGTGCAGCGAAGGTTCATAAGGCTGAATCCTAGGATGGCAGGATTATTTTGTAAGGAGAGACTAGGTCAGCTGGAGACTGTATTCTCTGCAGGTTAGGTGAATGAGAACAATTTCATTGAAACATATAAAAAGCTGCTTGAACAGGCTGGATGTATCCCCAGGTGTGGAGGTCAAGAACAAAGGGTCCCAGTCTCAGGATATAGGATTGAGATGGGATATTTCTATACTCAGAAGGTGATGATCCTGTGGAATTGTCTACAATAGAAGACAAATCATTTAATATATTTGCAAAAGAAATAGGTAGATTTCTAGACATTAAAGATGTCAAGGCACTT
>NC_057725.1:31748224-31755218 GCF_004010195.1 Chiloscyllium plagiosum
CATCTCTGGGACACCTGCACCCACCAACCTCACCACCCCGTGGCTGAACACTTCAACTCTCCCTCCCACTCCGTAAGGAAACAGATCATTCAGACTAACTAGTTCACACTGACCATGTTCCCAATTAAATTAGTTCTATGTATTCATGTACTTATCCAAATGTTTTTTAAACGTTGTAATTGAACCACTTCCTCTTGCCATTCATTCTACACACTAACCACTCTCTGTGTAAAAATGTTGCCCCTCATGTCCTTTTTAAATCTTTCTCCTCTCACCTCTAAATATGCCCCCTAGTTTTGAACTCCCCACCTTAGGGAGTTACTATTACCTATACCCCTCATGATTTCATAAGCCTCTATAAGGTCGCCATTCAACCTCCTACGTTCCAGTGAAAAAGGTCCCAGCCTAACCTTCTAACTCAGCCTAACCCAGTCCAAGCAACATCCTGGAAAATCTTTTCTGGATCCTTTTCAGTTTACTAAACCAGAACTGCACACAGTACTCTGGAAGAGGCCTCGAAACCCTCTATAACCTCAACATGACATCCCAAATCCTATACTCAAAGGACTGAGCAATGAAGGCAAGTGAGTTAAATGCCTTCTTAGCCCCACTCTGTCTCTATGACACAATTTTCAAATAATTATGTATCCCTACCTGAACGCTAGGGATTTGAGACAGCCCAGGGAATGTCTTATGGTCTAAGACCTGTAAGCCTCTCTCTCTCTCTTGGTTCGTCCCAGAGATCATACTCTGGAAGTTTGGAATAAAAAACCTCTTCCAGACAGATTAGTTTAATTTTAGTCATCCCCTTTATTTACCAATAACAACAGTGTTACAACATAACACTGATACCTATAAGCTAAACTAACTAGGTTCTAATAACCTAGGGGAGTAGGGTACCAGCTCTTCAAGTGCCCCAGCAGGCTACTCCGATGTACTGATACAAAGTGGCTTCCTTTATACAAAAGTTTACAAAAACATTGCATATTCTTAATTAGACAGATAACAGTGAAAGACAATAATTCATGAGGAAGAAAAGTTAATTGACAGGTCTGTGTACGCTTGACTAATCACTCCTACAGGTCCCAAGCCATTCATCAGTTGGGAAAAACATACCCAGCCGAGTTAGGCGCCTGCTATTGAGGTAAACTCCTATCAGAAAGAGGTATCAGTTTGACCAAATTGGAGAGTTCATAAGGTAACTTTGCACAGCTCACGTGTCTGATACAGTTGTTTTACAAAATGTTTTCTTAGCAAGGAGGGCAAACGTTTGGCCATAAAATGGCTTCCTTACATGTTATGCCAGAATCTCTTCAATATTAGGCCTGGAATAATTTCTAAGCTAGGAGCAGACTCCTGCTTTTTAAGCACTGAATCATTCTGTACCTGAGACTGAGATGTTACCATAAGGTTGTATTTAAACTGATTCATTAGTCTTCGAATTAAACATGCTTTCTTTTCAGAATTGTGATTCAAATTCAAATAAGACATAAGATCGGATTAGTTAGAATTGACAGTGGGGCAGTTTGTAAGGGCTCTAGAGTGGTCTTCAAGAACAGCAAGTAAGTTAAAGCTTCATCAATATTACCTTTTAAAATATTTGTATTTAATAACTAGTAATGGCTACTCAATATCATCATAAAGTCCCAAAATGTAATTAAATTCAATCCATACCAGGTAAGCACTAAGAGCTAATTTTCTACTGGCTTCAACAGCCTCAGCACTGAAATGGTCTCTCTCTCTAATGTCCTTTTGAACTCTCAAGTCAGGGTCTTGTAACAGCAAAGATGTTTTTTCTCTGTGTCTGCCCTGCTTGCAAGAGTAATAAGAATCCAATATAATTGATAGGACCTGACCGTCAATTACAAGGCTTTTGATCGTACTGTGTTTTGTTTCAGGGTCAGAATCAAACCCTGTCATTAATTTCACAAGGGAACGGCCATAAATGTTATCACTTCGTGTCCTGTTTAGACAGATTCACTGATGTTAAGGTGCATGTTCTTAATTGTCTTAGGGCATCCTGTTATCACTTGGTGAGCACAGATGTCCATAAATAATGCATTCCTTGATTTCCCCGCTTTTTCTGAGCCTTGCTGCCTGTCTATTTTCTAGTGCAGCAAATGTAATTCAGCATTACATTATAGTCTAAATGTTTAAAGACAAGTTTTAAGGCTATAGACTTTCTCAAGGGTTTCTCTGTTTGACAACACTAGACAAGGCCCTACCATCAATTGTATCAGTCCTGCATTTGTGTGTTTTACCAAACTGCAGCACCTCGCATTTAGCCAAAGTAAACTCCATCTGCCATTCCTTAGCCCATTGACCCAATTGATCAAGAGATCTTTATATTCTTACATAACCTGCTTCACTGCCCACCAATTTTGGTGTCATCCACAAACTTTTTAACCATGCCTCCTTTATTCTCATCCAAATCGTTTCTCTAAATGACAACCAAAAGTGGACCCAGTACTGATCCCTGTGGAACACTGCTGGTCATGGGCCTCCAGTCTGAAAAACAACCCTCCACCACCACTCTCTGTTTCGCTTGTAAAACCTTATGTATTTTTATTCTGGATTAGTGGTGCTGGAAGAGCACAGCAGTTCAGGCAGCATCCGAGGAGCAGTAAAATCGACGTTTCGGGCAAAAGCCCATCATCAGGAATACAGCTATTTTTACCCTATCCATGCCCCTTCTGATGTTGTAAACCTCTATACGGTCACCCCTCAATCTTCAATGCTCCAGGGAAAACAGCCCCAGACCTATTTACCTCTCCCTGTCGCTCAAATTCTCCAACCCTGGCAACATCCTTGTAAATCTTTTGATCAGGTCCTAAAGATTTATCCACCTTCATGTTTTCTAAGACCTCCAGCACTTCCTCTTCTGTAATATGTACTGTTTTCAAAACATCAATGTTCATTTCCCTGAGTTCTCTAGTCTCCATTTCTTTCTCTACAGTAAAACCTTTAGCAAAATATTTACTTAATATCCCTCCATCCTGAGGTTCAACACAAAGGTGACCTTGTTGATCTTTAAGGGGCCCTATTCTGTCTCTAGTTGTTCTTTTACTCTTAATGTACTTGTAGGATCTCTTTGGTTTATTCTTAATCTTGTCTGCTAAGGCTATTTCATATGCTGTCTTTGCCTTCCTGATTTCCCTGTGCTCTTTATACCCTTCAAGAGAGTCATTTTATCCCAGTCATCTATATCTAATATATTATTCCTTTTTATTCTTGACCAGAACCTCCATATCTATTTTCATCCATTGTTCCCAAATCTTACCAGCCTTACCTTTCACTGTAACAGGAATACGATGAACTCTTTGTTATCATACTTTTGAAAACCTCCAACAGTCTATTTCAATCAACTTTTGAAATTCCTTGTCGCATACCATTAAAATGTGCCTTACTCTAATTAAGAACTTTAAGTTTTATCTTATTCCATAACTATAGGCCGTTTGGCTATGACGGACGTTTCATTAATGCAAGTTCACTATAACATGATTGATGAATTGGGGACACTGTTTCTAAAGCACAAATCTTTAAAGCATGTGTTGGTTATATTGTGATTCTGGTACCATTAGCTTAAATGGTGCTGCTATTATGCAAGTTTCTTATAAATGGGGTTGCACAAGAATGGAACTACAAGAACCCTCTGTATTCTAAAACTAATAGAATTATGGACACTAGTGCCAAAGTGTTCCCTGACCAACACTTCAGTCACTGGCCCTGTTTTATGTCCCAAGAGAAGGTCAAGTTTTGTTTCTTCTCAATAGGAATGTTTACAATTTGATAAAAAACATTTTCTCAAACATAACAAATTCCTCACCACCCAACCCTTTAACATTATCGGTCAAAACGTACTCTTCCCTAAATAGCACTGTGGGCATACTTATACCACACAGACTACGACAGTTCAAGAAGAAAGCCCATTGGCATCTACCTATGGTCCAAATGTGTTCATATCAAGAGAATAAATTAGATAAAATTTGCGTAAAGCAATAATATGTGAATGACACATTTCAGCATATCAAAACATCCCAAGGCAATCAGGCACTTGGCAAGCTTGGTACGTTCCACTGGCAAAATGTAACCACCCCTTGCAAGACCCTTAAACAAAAGCAATGAACTGTAAATGCTGGAAACGTTCAAGAAAAACAAAGTGATCAGCAGGTCAACAGCAACTTCTTCAGAAAATTTAGATCGGATTTGAAACATTAACTCTTGTTCCTTCTACGCACCTGTGCTCGACCTGCTGAATTTCTGTTTTTATCCCTGACAAGACTCTAATGAGCTCGGGATTGAGAATGCTGTGGGATCCTTGCATGTGGATCCATATTTCTGACTATCTCATTGTTTGCCTTGTTAAGGGATGAGGTTCTGCTCCTTTCAAGACATGAATGAAATTCCTGGAAACAAAGAACACTTGGTCCGTTGAGGTCCCAGACACCATCCTCGGGTTCTGTATGTGTCATACTGACAGAATATAACAGCAATAGATTGTACTGCTTTAATGTTGTAACACATCCCAACATGTTTCACAAAATCATTATCAAATGTGGTGTCCAAGTATGTGTCTTTTACAGGATCATCCCATAATTTTGTTCCTGGATGCAATTCCTTGTTTGTTGCTCAGGGGTGTCTTCTTTTGCCACTGAAACAAACACAGAGAATACTGGAGAAGCTCAGCAGGTTTGCCAACGTCTGTGGAGAGAAACATGTTTCAGATCTGTATACCTTCTTCAGAACTAAAAGATTAATTTTGCTGTTGTTCTTTTGTCACTGACCTTATATCTGTGCATTTTGTGACTGTGCTTTGTGTGCCTGGACCCACACGATGCTGTCAGCCTGTTTCACCATGAGAAGGTGAGGAAAAGGACTCCAAGCTAGCACTGGAGGACAGACTATCTGAAAGAAAATATTAAAACACTGAAGTTCATCTGTTTCTTGCAGAAGATTTTCAAAATTAACTCGCAAAATTATCCTTATCATCATTCAGCTTGATGTTCCTTGTTTAATCTGAATTTAAGCTTACTTCACATTTGTTTCTGTTTATCCTCCTCTGGCACAGCTCCTGAAGTAACCAAACTGGAGCATTCCGACTGAGAGTCAGCACTGGACCCTGCTGGCTAGACTCAAGTTGTATGCCGGCTCCAGTGGGAATGCATTGTAGTAGGTTTTCATCATTTTCCATGGCTGCTTTGCACAGCTTACTTGGCATTTGATCCAGAGTTTTAAAGCCTTCAAATGCTGCTTTTGAATTTACTCAGGAATGGTCGCTACACACATCAGTCACTTATCTGAATTGAAGGACTTTGATTTAAGAGCTTGCACACACATGTCTTCATACCCCTTGGGTTGCTTGCAGAATGAACCAGCCGTAGTTGGCATTGCTTGTTTGCCATTAGATGACTCCCCTGTGCACAGCCGAGATCTCCAAATCCAAATCCTGTTCAGGATCTAGAACCTCTCTTTCTCAATTGGTATCAATTGCTTCAAGGTCTGTATCCACATGGAACCAATGAACTTATTCCCCTCTAGATCTTTCCTCCTGAATGATATCCTCTTTCTCAGGCTCCTGATGTTTGTAGAGAACTTTGGACAGCTATACATCTGGTTTCATCCTTTACCTGATTCAGTGACAGTCAGAGTTGGCGCTTCCTTAGTGGGTGAACAATCCAACGCTTGGTGAATTTGGCTTCACAATGATAGGAAGAGCCGACATCGAAGGATCAAAAAGCGACGTCACAATGAATGCTTGGCTATAACTGTTTATAATCAACTAGGTAAGTACAAGACCTCAATTCCTGATGAAGGGCTTTTGCCCGTAACGTCGATTTTCCTGCCCCTTGGATGCTGCCTGACCTGCTGTGCTTTTCCAGCACCACTCTAATCTATAACTGTTTCTAACCTACTAGCCATTGCTCACAGTCTATAACCTATTACCCAATCCCAGAGTTGCTCACAGTCAAGGCAGGACGTGGACCCTGCCTGAGTCACTGTTACCCAGATCAGAATGGGGTAGAAGAACTGAACCTTGCAGTTGGGACAGAGTATGCTGCAATTCTGCCAATAATCCCTGATGAATATGAGTATGTGGAACTAGCCACTCAACAAGGACTTGAACCAGCACTTGTCCAATATCTGATGGAGCAGCGACCTTTCCGTTTCCTGGAGTAGGGGGTGAAGTAGGATGAAGGTGGTAAAGAGAATGGTAATGAGCTTTCTCTCTGTTTGAGTTGGCTCCATAATGGAGCAAAGTGTGTGTCAGAATTAATTAGTTTAACTCTGATCAAGCAGAAAGATTCTATTTCAGGGTAATAACAACGATTGACCAGCCCATCCTGGCTCGTCAATGAAAGTTGGAGTGACAGACCTGCCTCAGATGCCTTGAGATTCTAATTGTATCCCATTTCAGTAAGGCGTTTGACAAGGTTCCCCATGGGAGACTGATTAGCAAGGTTAGATCTCACGGAATACAGGGAGAGCTAGCCATTTGGATATAGAACTGGTTCAAAGGTAGAAGACAGAGGGTGGTGGTGGAGGGTAGTTTTTCAGACTGGAGGCCTGTGACCAGAGGAGTGCCACAAGGATCAGTGCTGGGCCCTCTACTTACATAAATGATTTGGATGCAAGCATAAGAGATACAGTTAGTAAGTTTGCAGAAAACATCAAAATTGAAGGTGTAGTGGACTGCGAAGAGGGTTACCTCAGATTACAACAGGATCTGGACCAGATGGGCCAATGGGCTGAGAAGTGGCAGATGGAGTTTAATTCAGATAAATGCAAGGTGCTCCATTTTGGGAAAGCAAATCTTTTGGTGATGATTGTACAATGTTCAGCTCAGATACTGAAGCAGTCCATACTCACCCTGAGGGAATCCTGAGGGACAGGATGTACATGTATTTGGAAAGCAAGGACTGATTAGGGATAGTCAACATGGCTTTGTGCGTGGGAAATCATGTCTCACAAACTTGATTGAGTTTTTTGATGAAGT
>NC_057725.1:31755545-31762163 GCF_004010195.1 Chiloscyllium plagiosum
TGAAAGTGGAGTCGCAGGTAGATAGGATAGTGAAGAAGGTGTTTGGTATGCTTTTCTTTATTGGTCAGAGTATTGAGTATAGGAGTTGGGAGGTCATGTTGCGGCTGTACAGGACATTGGTTAGGTCACTGTTGGAATATTGTGTGCAATTCTGGTCTCCTTCCTATCGGAAGGGTGTTGTGAAACTTGAAAGGGTTCAGAAAAGATTTACAAGGATGTTGCCAGGGTTAGAGGATTTGAGCTATAGGGAGAGGCTGACCAGGCTGGGGCTATTTTCCCTGGAGCGTTGGAGTCTAAGGGGTGACCTCATAGAGGTTTATAAAATCATGAGGAGCATGGACAGGATAAATAGACAAAGTCTTTTCCCTGAGGTGGGGGAGTCCAGAACTAGAGGACATAGGTTTAGGGTGAGAGGGAAAAGATATAAAAGGGACTTAAGGGACAATTTTTCCATGCAGAGGGTGTTACGTATATGGAATAAGCTGCCAGAGAAAGTGGTGGATGCTGGTACAATTGCAATATTTAAAAGGCATCAAGATGGGTATATGAATAGGAATAGTTTGGAGAGATGAGGGCCAGGTGCTGGCAGGTGGGATCAAATTGGGTTGGGATATCTGGTCAGCATGAATGAGTTGGACCGAAGGGTCTGTTTCCATGCTGTACATCTCTATGACTCTATGGTTTAATTTATTCCTCTTTTTCATAATAGTGATAGCATATTTCCCCTACACCTTCCATTTATGGACCCTGACTTTTTCAGAATTGCAATTACACTGCAGTAAAGTTAAACCAGATGTAGGATTTAATTCACACATTCTTAGATGGAGATAAATAATTTGTACCACAGAAAAATATGTTGCAAACATTTCTGAGGTGATAGAATCAGAAAGGATGAAGAGATCAAGTTAATAGCAAAACAAGTACAAAACAACCAAGAGTTACCAGTTTAACAATATCCTTGCTCTTAAGATGTCATTAAAATGGCACTGTATTATGGCAACACACACATCTCACTATATTTTCATAGATACAAGTGACAATAAATTGCTATCCTACCGAAGACACTAAAGTCATTCCAAAATTACTAAATAATCGAGGGGCAAAGAAAGGAGAGGCAATAAGTACAGTCACTGCTACTGGAGAAAAAGTGCTGGGGAAACTAATAGGGCTAATGTTCCCTCTGAGCCGCGTGTTTGAGTGTATGCAGCTGCTCAATGATCCATGCATGGTATTACTTAAATACTAAAGTTGAAACATGAACAAAAGAAAGCAGAATTTAGAATAACTTAACTATTGGAAAACTTAACTGATCTGATGCAGTAACTATCACGAATTAACTGTTCTCATATAGTAACATCCCATAAACATACTCCTTGGCTAAAAAGCTAAATTCAAACACAGATTCTTACAGACAGGAGGGAACAACATCCAGAGAGAGATTTCGGAGCAAGTCAGAGGAAACCTTTGCAGAAGCTTGGACTCTGGACCCCAACATCTTGTGACTGCTGCAGCTTAAAAAAACTAGAAAAAATCTTAACTGGCAAAACTGGCCACTCCCCTTCCATTGTTAAACTGTTAAATACCCTAGACTCCTTGGCCCTTCCGCCTTTACGACCTCTCAAAAAAACCCAAGGACAAAATAACCTTTTTAAAGTGACAGCATTTTCACAACACCTCTATGACTCTTTGACTCCACTTCCCTCCTGTATGCATTCAGGTGAATATTTTGAATAAATGCCAATAGTTGGAGCAGCATCAGTTGGGCTTGGGCACATATCGATACATTGTAGACAAGACCTTCCTGATCATAGACAGGATCCAAGGTGGATTTTAGAGAGGTTTAGCTTCAAACAATGATTGGGTCCAATCTTTTTTCAAAACTCATTCCATTTTTCTGCTTTTATTCAAGCAAGGTATGCCATTTCGAGCAAATTAAGGTCTGTTTTGTATCTAAGCAGGGTGTTGTCTCAATCAATCTCTCAGCTTGATAGTCTGCTAAATATAGTATAATGCTGTATACACTTATGAAATAGAGGTAGAATTCCCTAGTCATTGGCAGTTTATCTTAAGTCCCATGGGCCAGGAAGCTTGGCACAGAGTCACTTACTCAGTCTTTATTAACTATATAAACAAATTCTTTGGCAACAGATAAAGTGAAGGCTTAGTCAGAGCAGCTCTAGAGAAGCATGCATGGACACTCAATACTGCTCTTGCAAAAAAGTACAACAAACAGCAGATGCTGGAAATCAGAAACAAATATACGAAATTGCTGGAAAAACTCAGCAGGTCTGACAGCATCTGTGCAGAGAAAGCAGAGTTGACTTTTTGGCTCCAGTGACCCTTCTTTTAATAAACTGGCTGAGCAAACAAAAGTAACATTCTTATTATCTGAAAAGAAAAAAAGTGCTACAAGCTGCATCGTACCCTCAGTATCATTAAGGAGTAGCGAAACCAGACATAGAAATATGCCTAGATCCAATAGATCTCAATGAAGAGATCTCAGTAACCATAGCCAACCACTGAAGATATTTTGCCAAACCTGTCATGGCTGTCCTCAGTGCAAAGGAAGTTTACTTGTAAGTGAAGCTGGATGAAAACAACAGTTTTCAGTCTAGATTCTGGACACTATTTGGGGGATACAGGTCTTTTGCATGCTATTTGGCACATCCACTGCTTTGGAATAGGGTCAACGCAGACAGCATAATATAGCCAATGATCTGCCTGGATTAAAAACCATTGTGGATGATTTGTTAGCCTGTGGAAGCCACTACAGACCAAGGTCTAGTGTGACGACTATAGAGAGCTTGTCAAATGAACCCGAAGCTGAATGACAAAAAGAATTATTTGAACAGAACTTGCTGGAACAGCTCAGCAAGTCTGGCAGCATCTGTGGAGAGAAATCAGAGTTAATGTTTCAGGTCAAATGAACCTTTCTCAATTCTCTCCGCAGATGCTGCCAGACCTGCTAAGCTTTTCCAGCGATTTCTGTTTTTGTTTCTGATTTACAGCATCCGCAGTTTTTTTGGTTTTTTTAGAAGTAATTGAAGATGCCTGAAGTCAAGTAATCGGTCATGTACTGACAGAAAGTACTCTGCTTAGACCCTAACAGGTTGAGAACTGTAACAGAAATGCAGCAACCAATGGATGTGAAAGTAGTGCAACAATTTGTTAGATTCATGACCCATCTAGCAAACATCTTGCCAAATTTGTCATTAGAGTGTGAACATCTACATAATCTCACTGTTAAGGATGTGCACCAATATTGGAACACAGAATAAGAAGCAACTTTAATTTGAATCAAAGAATTAGAAATAATAGCTCGATGTCCTCTGAAAGGCATCAACCCAACAGTGACATTGAATCAGAAAGACAAGTGTTTTGTTCTGATTAAGCACTCGTCATGGAAATGATACTGCTTGAGGAAGAATCATTGCCTCAAGAAGAGTTATTGCTTCAGGAATGAGCAGATACCAAACAAACTGGCAACTGCAACCCACCCACAAGTCATTAAAATACCTAAATAATTTAGGGATAACGGATGAAATGTATGTACAGAAACTGACAAAAGTGGGACAGATTAGAGTTTTCACAATTTTGGTCTAAATTAAAGTGGTCCTGGAAAAGCAAAGCAGGTCAGGCAGCATTTGAGGAGCAGGAAAATCGACGTTTCGGACAAAAGCCCTTCATTAGGACTGATGAAGGGCTTTTGCCTGAAACATCGATTTTCCTGCTCCTCGGATGCTGCCTGATCTGCTGTGCTTTTCCAGCACCACTGTAATTTAGACTCTGATTTCCAGCATCAGCAGTCCTCACTTTTGCCTACTTGATTTTCACAATTTTGGTCAGGAATGATAGTTTTCTGTATTGGCCAATATACAAATATTGGGTAACTTGAGTGCTTGTAACAATAAATGATGGTGCATGCAATTTTTTAAATTAAAAGAGGGATGTTTTAAGAAATATTTAACATACTAGCTGGATTTCTGTAGTCAAATAAGCTCTACCGCTGCTGTTATTTATTTTTGCTTAAGTTTGTGGCAGCCACTAGACATTTCACTTGAAATACATTTGAGGGAAGTTTTCAGTGAAAAATTGAAGAAAGATCTCGAATGTATATAGCGCTTTTCATGATTCAGGATGTTTTGAACCATTTACAATAATTTAAATAATATTTTTTAAATGCAGTCAATTTGAAAACAGAAATATTGCTCAAACTGTAATGATATACAGACCAGTTAACATGCTTTTTCCTGCTATTGGTTGCCAAATAAACATTGGTTCAATACTGGGAATATTTCTTCTGCTCTTCTTTGAATGCTGTGCTTTAGGATCTTTAATGTTCTCTTGGAGGTGGAGTTGATTGGGAGTAGGTGTATGGTTCAGTTGTGAGTCCTTTGTTTAAAGTTTGATTGGAAAGATGTTGTTTCCCTCCGTACTGATTCTCCAACAGTACAGCACCCCTTCACCATTGCTCATGAAAAGTACAATATGCCCACAGTGCTGCTCTTGTGACTGTTATGCAATATCCTAGAACTGTTACTTTGACAATTTCACTGTCCCTTTGGCATTGTAATTCTCCCCTTATTTAACCCCCAACACTGCATCCTTCACTTTGCCCTTTCCCTAGCATTGTGCTTCCTCAGTGTTGCTGCTCCAGTGCTTGTATCAATATCCAAAGGTTCAAGAGGAAGTATCACCAGCACCATCTGAAGGGATTGTGAGAGAGGGGCAATAAATGATAACCTTGCCAGTATGTGGCAGACGCATCTTGCAAATGAGCAAACAGGATAATGCCGCAGTGAAAGTAAGATTAGAAATCCGTGTCAACCCTCAGTAAAGTTTGTAGATACAGTGTTTATCCAAAACAAAGTTAAAAATCACACAACACCAGGTTATAGTCCAACAGGTTTAATTGGAAGCACTAGCTTTCGGAGCGCTGCTCCTTCATCAGGTGGTTGTGGAGAATAAGATTGTAAGACACAGAATTTACAGCAAAAGTTTCCAGTGTGATGTAACTGAAATTATATATTGAAAAATACCTGAAATGTTAGTTAAGTCTCTCATCTTTTAGAATGAGCATGTTGGTATCAGTTCTTTCGTATGTAAATCGCAATTTTTTTTTAAAGTTACATTCTCAAATGCACTTTAGCAATTGTAAAAGTGCACTTGAGAATGTAACTTATAAAAAAGGTTTTGTGATTTACATATGAAAGAAGTGAAACCTACACAGTCATTCTAAAAGATGAGAGACTTAACAAACAATTCAGGTATTTTTCAATATATAATTTCAGTAACATCACACTATAAACTTTTGCTGTAAATTCTGTGTCTTACAATCTTATTCTCCACAACCACCTGATGAAGGAGCAGCGCTCTGAAAGCTAGTGCTTCCAAATAAACCTGTTCGACTATAACTTGATGTGTGATTTTTAACTTTGTACACCCCAGTCCAACACCGGTGTCTCCAAATCATGACTATCCAAAACAAAATAATTAACAACCGATAGGAATATCCAGCATTCACCCATTACTCTACACTGCCTTCTGTCTTACAAAATCTTCATTTTAAAATTCTCGTCCTAGTTTTTAAATCCCTCCATTATCTTGCCTTGCTTTTAATCATCTCTAATCCCTCAACCTTGACAATATCTGCACTTCTCTAATTCTGGACTTTTTGAGCATCTCTGATTTGAAGTGTTCCCCCATTGGTGCTCAGTTACCCAGGCAATAGCCACTGCTTCCCAAACTCTTTTGCCTCTGTGATCCATTACAAGGCTTGAAAATTGTCCTGACCCTGGAGTGAGAGCTGTGAGAATGGGGGATTGTTAGAGCAGGAGAATGGCTGTTGTAACTTGGCTTAAACTTTATATCTCAGATCTGAAGTGCAAAGTGACTTGGGAGTTCTAGTCCAGGATTCTCTCAAGATAAAGTTTCAGGTTGAGTCAGTAGTTAGGAAGGCAAATGCAATGATGGCATTTGGCCTTGAATATAAAAGCAGGGCTCTACAAAGCTGTGGTCAGACCACATTTGGACTATTGTGCACAGTTTTGAGCCCCATATCTAGGAAGGATGTACTGGCCCTGGAGCATTTTCAGAGGAGGTTCACGAGGATGATCCCAGGAATGAAAAACTTAACATATGAGGAATGTTTGAGGACTCTGGGTTCATGGCGTTTAGAAGGATGAGGGGGGGATCAAACTGAAACATGCAGAATACTGAATGGTGGAGGTGCAGGTGAATTTCTGATGGATATTGAAGGATCCGTTGGGGCCTTGGAGGGAAGTGAGGGGGGAGGTGTGGGCGCAAGTTTTGCATTTTTTGCAGTTGCAGGGGAAGGTGCCGGGAGTGGAGGTTGGGTTTGTGGGGGGTGTGGATCTGACAAGGGAGTCGCAGAAGGAGTGGTCTTTCCGGAACGTTGATAGGGGTGGGGAGGGAAATATATTCTTGGTGGTGGGGTCCATTTGGAGGTGGCAGAAATGACGAAGGATGATCCGATGTATCTGGAGGTTGGTGGGGTGGTAGGTGAGGACTAGTGGGGTTCTGTCCTGGTGGTGATTGGAGGGGCTGGGTTCAAGGGCGGAGGAGTGGGAAGTGGAGGAGATGCGGTGGAGAGCATCG
>NC_057725.1:31762849-31764103 GCF_004010195.1 Chiloscyllium plagiosum
CCTGAGGTGATGAGGTTATGGATGGTCTGGAAGATGATGGTTTGGTGGTTGGAGGTGGGGTCATGGTCAAGGGGGCAGTAGGAGGAGGTGTCCGCGAGCTGGCGTTTAGCCTCAGCAATATAAAGATCGGTGCGCCAAACTACTACCGCACCTCCCTTGTCTGCCAGTTTGATGGTGAGGTTGGGGTTGGAGCGGAGGCAGTGGAGGGCCATGCGTTCCGAGGGTGAGAGGTTGGAGTGGGTGAGAGGGGTGGAGAGGTTGAGACAGTCAATGTCACGGCGGCAGTTGGCTATGAAGAGATCGAGGGCGGGTAAGGGGCCAGCATGGGGTGTCCAGGTGGATGGGGTGTGTTGGAGGTGGGAGAAGGGGTCGTCAGAGGCTGGGAGGGAGTCCTGGTTGGAAAAGTAGGTGCGGAGGCGAAGGTGGCGGAAGAATTGTTCGACGTCTCGCCGCGTGTTAAATTCGTTAATCCGAGAGCGTAGGGGGATGAAGGTGAGGCCTCTGCTGAGATTTGATCTTTCATCCTCAGAGAGGGGGAGGTCTGGAGGGATGGTGAAAATACTGCAGGGCTGGGAGCTAGGACCTGGTGTGGAGCTGGAGCTGGGAGTGGGGACGGTGTTATGTGTGGGGGCAGTGATCGGCGCGGGTGCGGAGATCGGCACGGGGGCGGAGACACATTCAGCGTTGTTGGTGTGCAGATGAGTGACATCACTGGGAGCGGAAGTAGATGCGGCGACGGCAATTCCGGGGACGGAGGTGGCTGCGGCGACAGCAGAAATGGTGTTGTTCCCGGTGGCTGTGGACCCCGTGGAGGCAGCGAATCTGTCGGCGATGGTCTTCCTGGTGATCGTGGAGGCGGTTGTCTCGGCGGCGATCGCAGAGGTTGCATGGTTGGTGGGGCGGAAGTGACATCATGGTTCGCAGTGGCGGTTGCTGCAGCGGCCGCGTGGTTAATGGCGCCTGAGCGCTTCTTCCTTTCCCGCCGAACCAACCAGTACCCTTCCACTGATACTCTCCTTCGACTGACTGAACTGGTCTTCACTCTTAACAACTTCTCCTTCCAATCCTCCCACTTCCTCCAAACCAAAGGAGTAGCCATGGGCACCCGCATGGGCCCCAGCTATGCCTGCCTCTTCGTTGGATATGTGGAACAATCCATCTTCCACAGCTACACTGGCATCGCCCCCCACCTTTTCCTCCGCTACATCGATGACTGTATCGGCGCTACCTCATGCTCCCACGAGGAGGTTGAAC
>NC_057725.1:31764926-31771718 GCF_004010195.1 Chiloscyllium plagiosum
CTCCTTCCACCTATCGCATTCCCAACGCCCCTCCCCCAAGTCCCTCCTCCCTACCTTTTATCTTAGCCTGCTTGGCACACCCTCTTCATTCCTGAAGAAGGGCTTATGCCCAAAACGTCGATTCTCCTTCTCCTTTGATGCTACTTGACCTGCTGCGCTTTTCCAGCAATACATTTTTAAGCTCTGACCCCCAGCATCTGCAGTCCTCACTTTCTCCGAGAATACTGAATGGCCTGGATAGAGTGAATGTTGGGAAGACAAGGACCCGAGGGCATAGCCTTAGAATAAAGGGAAGACGATTTAGAATAGAGGTAAGGAGAAACTTCTTCAGCCAGAGAGTGCTGAATCTATAGAATTCATTACCACAGAAGGCTGTGGAGGCCGGGTCATTCAGTATATTTAAAACTGAGATGGATAGGTTATTGGGTACCAAGGTGATCAAGGGTTATGTGGGGAGAAAGCGGGAGCAGACTTGATGGGCTGAATAGCCTAATTTCTGCTCCTGTGTCTTATGATCTTGTGGTCTTATTTCACTACTTCAAAATTTTAGCCCATGACCCCACATGGGGTCTCAAATCCAACTTTGAGAAATTCTGCCCTAAGCTCTGGCGTTCCTTCTGCAAACGTCTCTATCTCTCCCTCTTTGATTATCTGCCCTACTGTCTCTATATAGTTCAATGTCAAGATTGGCAATGCTCCTGTGAATCAGCCAGGCGTGTTCCATTGATTGAAATAACTGGCAGGCCCCAGGTGGACAGAGGAAATCTGTCAGTGATACCTTCAATGCCTCACTGCAGAAGTGCAGCATTCCCACTGACACTTGGGAATCACCGGTCTGAAGTGGAGGAGGAGCATTTGGGAAGGTGTCAAGTACCTTAAGACTCGCTGATGGGAAAAAGTGGAAGCCAGGCGGAAACAACGCAAGGAGCTTGCTGCCATCATCAATGCCCTATCCAAGCCATTCCCACCACCATCTTCTGGCCTAAGTATGGCAGAGTCTATGGAAGCTGCATCGGTCTGTACAGCTACCCACAGACTCACCCTGAGAGTGGAAGAGGGTCATCCTGCGAGGGTCCGCCAACGATGATGATGACGATTGGGTTGAGTGTGCGAGTTGTTGTTGTTCACCAGTTGTACAGCTCCAGTGTCATATCTGGTGAAATCCTGACCAATGCTCTTCAGTTGGTTTATTGACCCTGCCAGAGGGGATGTAGTATTGAGCACGATGGGAAAGAATTTGCTCTTTGTACTGATTTGGCAATGGATTAGAGCCAGCTGCTGGATGTCGGAAGGCATTTGTTCCTCCTTGGGCTTTAGAGGAAGTCGTGACAGGAACTGAATTACAATGTCTGCTATTGCCATTTGATGTATTGCGGTGCATTGCGGTGCTGTGAATCAGTTCCAATTCTTGCCTTGACTCACTTTGACACATTTCATTCTTTCCATCAGAGAATCCCCAACCTGTCAGCCTGCCACATAATAGTGTGATTTATGGGAAAAAGGTAGGCAAGCTTTTGTTCACAGTTTGTAATCAATTTTTTTTTATACTTTCATTAATAAATGCAATAGTGAATTCAGGGATTCTGGATTAGATTAGAGTGGTCCACAGACGATCGCAGATATTTCTCTCCATTAAAGCCAGGGACAATTCATTTTAAATATATCTCCTTTCTTTGTCAAGTTTTGTTGGGCTGTACAAAGAGACTTGTCAGTAGGTTATGCCCTGTCTTCAGAATGTACTGTAATTAGGGCTGGACAGAATAACCCCAATGATTGCAACTCCAAGTCAATCAACTTTCAATCCTACCAGCAGGGGTGCCCAGTAACAGGCTGTGGCTAGCACTGTGTTATTACATGAGCAGGTCTTGCTTGATAATGCCAAGACCTCATTGATATAACGTCCTGCTACATTTGAGGTGGAGCAACAAGAGGCAGGAGGCGCAGTGCTAGAGAAGTTATAAACAGAGCTCAGTTACCAAACGTGGAAGTGAACCAGTGTGGATGTGATCAGGGATGAACCTGGGTGAAAGTGCAGTCGGTATGGACTGGGCCTAGTTAAAGTCACTTAGAGTCATAGAGATGTACAGCACGGAAACAGACCTTTCGGTCCAACCGTCCATGCCGACCAGATATCCCAACCCAATCTAGTTCCACCTGCCAGCACTCAGCCCATATCCCTCCAAACCTTTCTCAATCATAAATGTTGCAATTGTACCAGCCTCCACCACTTCCTCTGGCAGCTCATTCCATACACATACCACCCTCTGCATGAATAATTTGCCCCTTAGGTCTCTTTTATATCTTTTCCCTCTCACCCTAAAACTATGCCATCTAGTTCTGGACTCCCCCACCCCAGGGACGAGACTTTGTCAATTTATCTTATCCACGCCTCTCATAATTTTATAAACCTCTATAAGGTCACCCCTCACCCTCCGACGCTCCAGGGAAAACAGCCCCATCCTGGTCAACCTCTCCCTATAGCTCAAAGTCTCCAATCCTGGCAACATTCTTGTAAATCTTTTCTGAATCCTTTCAAGTTTCACAACATCTTTCTGATAGGAAGGAGACCAGAATTGCACACAATATTCCAACAGTGGCCTAACCCAATGTCCTGTACAGCCGCAACATAACCTCCCAACTCCTGTACTCAATACTCTGACCAATAAAGGAAAGCATACCAAACACCTTCTTCACTATCCTATCTACCTGCGACTCCACTTTCAAGGAGCTATGAACCTGCACTCCAAGGTCTTTTTGTTCAGCAACACTTCCTAGGACCTTACCATTAAGTTTATCAGTCCTGCTAAGATTTGCTTTCCCAGAATGCAGCACCTCTCATTTATCTGAATTAAACTCCATCTGCCACTCCTCAGCCCATTGGCCCATCTGATCACGATCCTGTTGTAATCTGAGGTAACCCTCTTCATTGTCCACTACACCTCCAATTTTGGTGTCATCTACAAACTTACTAACTATACCTCTTATGCTCACATCCAAATCATTTATGTAAATGACGAAAAGTAGAGGACACAGCACTGTTCCTTGTGGCACTCCACTGGTCACGGGCCTCCAGTCTGAAAAACAATCCTCCACCACCGCCCTCTGTCTTCCACCTTTGAGCCAGTTCTGTATCCAAATGGCTAGTTCTCCCTGTATTCCATGAGATCTAACCTTGCTAATAAGTCTCCAATGGGGAACCTTGTCGAATGCCTTATTGAAGTCCATATAGATCACATCCACTGCTCTGCCCTCATTAATCCTCTTGGTTACGTCTTCAAAAACCTCAATCAACTCAAAAAACTCATGAGACATGATTTCCCATGCACTGTGGTGCAGCCCTGAGGCCAGAAGCTTGTTGTGATATGGTCCCTGCATTGGCAATGTGCTGGTGACAAGGTTGTGCCTAAACTTTCCAGACACTGTTACTTCAAATCTCTGTCACTTTACAACACACAACGTATAGTGAATGAGCTGGGAAGAATCTGTTTCCAGTATGTCTAATGCAGCATCTCAGCAGCTCAGTATCCCAACAAAAGCTGTTGGGGTGGTCACCAGCTAGATTAGATTTGTTCTGCTTTTTGGAGACTGGACATATCTGGGTGATTTTCCACTTTCCCAGATAGATATATGCACAGCTGGTTTGGAGTATTTTAGTCATGAGCATGGCTAGTTCTGAAGCACGAGTCATCAGTAATATAGCTGGAATTGTCACAGCACGTAACACTTGCTTTATTCAGTCAGCCACTTCTTGATGTTAGATGGAGTGAAATAAATTAGTTGAAGTGCTTCTGAGGACCCCAGGAGAAGGTTTAAATATATCAGCAACTTGACTTGCTGAAGATGGTCACAAATGGTTCAGCCATGTGTTTTGTACAGATGTTCTGGGTTCACTAATCATTGAGGATGGGGATATTTGTAGACACCTCTCCAATTAGCAGCTTATTTGTCCACCACTGTTCACGACTGGACATGACAGGACTGTAGAGATTAGGTCTGCTCCATTGGTTTTGGGAGTGCTTAGAGCTGGCTATCACATGCTGCATTTAGGGTTTAGCAAGCCTGTAGTCCTAGCTTGTAGTTTCACCAGGTTGGCACTTTATTCTCTGGTGCTCCTAGTGTTGGTCCTGGCATGTTTTCATGCACTCCTTATAAATCAGGGCTGGTCCTTCAGCTCTTGTTAATGGTAGAGGAAGGGATATTCTGGATTATGCAGTTGAATTCAAATCTATTGATATTAATGCCCTACAGCGCCTCATGAATGCCTGTTGTGTGTGTGTGTGTGTGTGTGTGTCATGCTATTTAATTACTCCTACTCTGCTATATAGATTTTTGGTAGGCTCTGACGGGATTAGTTTGAATTTCAATGAGGGATCAGGCATGAAGTGAGCAATGAACATCGCTCTGAATGAGATCAGTAAGAGGTACAGGTGCTATAATATATTGGACTACAATGTCTTTGTTTAAGTGGCTGGCCAAAGGTCCTTATACAGCTCCACCTTGAATCCTATAAAAGAAGCTTCCATGGTAATTTGGTTGACTGAAGAATTGCTGAGTGTCCAAATGAAGTCAATTGGAAAGGAATGGTCAAGGTTAAGCTGATTTCATCTTGGAAAAGCAAAAGGGGTGACATGAATGGTCGTCATGCTCCTAAGCTAGTCAAATGTTTAACCAGTATTTGTAAACTAAGTAATTATGGAACTGAATGGGCAGTCTTCTGGTGAGGTCAAGCCCAGATTTAATTACATTGTTTCAACTCCCTGTCACTCAGTGCCCCTGGCTGTTGTCATTTAATTGCATGCATTTCAGTGGATTTTGGTTCATGTTAGAGGCAGATGGAAACCTCAGTAAAGTCATGCATATTGGATAGAGCAAAACATGCATTTCCTCCTCAGAGCCTGTCTGCACCACAGTGCATCCCTCACCATTTCAGGCAGTTCATTGCAGAACGTCCTGTTTGTGTGTTGTAAACTTCAAGCACAACAACTTGCCGTATGTGATGTAGCTCACTGCTGGATTCCTGCAGAAGCCCTCAAGTCCCAACAACTACACCAACAAACATTGATAATATTGTTGAAGCCATGTCATAGGTTCACACATAAAATGTGAGAAAAACTGAATTGCCCGGCAAATATATAAAATTATTTCGAAACTTGCTCTGCTGACACTTGTGGAGAAAATACAAGCAGAGTGTCTGCTCACAAAAGGACGTGTCAGCATTGCTGACATTTATCTGTTAGTTCCTTTTCTCTCGAGGAGAAATGTTGTCTGACTCTCAAAATCCCCTGACTCTCCAAAATCACCATGCAGCAGAACTGAATGACAATGACACAGCCTCAACACCACGCCGGCTCGTCCTTCACCATTGATCCTCAACTGAACCATTTCCAACACAGTGACCTGGTCAGAACTGGCTTCTGCCTGGCCACAGGTGGCTACAAGCTTCAACTCCACCTTGGAGCACAGCTGGTCACAGCAAAGTGTCAACACAACCTCCAGCCAATCACTAAGGTTTCAGTGAGGAAAATAATCAGCGGGGGGAATGGAATAAAATGGTGTAAAGGAGATGGGACAGTTAGGTGGAATACGGGGTTAGTACTTTATCTTTTGCTTTAAGTAAATGCTGCTCCCTGGACATTGAGATATCAGTATGGAATATGTCTGAGCTGTGGGTGCCTGCTCATGCACTATCCCTGAGGCAGCTTGCTCCTTATCATTAAGTAACACTCTTAGTGTTGTAGAGAATTATAGCACAGACAAAGGCCCTTCAGTCCAATGTGTCCACACCAGTTAAAAACAACCACCTAACTATTCTAATCCTGTTTTCCAGCACTTGGCCCTTGCACATTCAATCACTTCTTAAGGGTTGTGAGGATTTGTACATGTACAGACAGTGAGTTTGAGATTCACATCATCCTCTGGTTATAAAAAAGATTTTCCTCACACCCCTTCTAATCCTTTACCCCTTAGTTTATATCTATGCCCCTGGGTCATTGATCCGTCCTTCAAGAGGAAAGGATTCTTCTTGTCTACCCCTATCTGTGCCCCTCATAATTTTATACATTTCAATCATATCACCCCTCAGTCTCTTCTGCTCCATACTGCGCTGTATTCTTCTATGTTCTATGTTCTATGTTCTATGATTCTTCTTGTCTACCCCTATCTGTGCCCCTCATAATTTTATACATTTCAATCATATCACCCCTCAGTCTCTTCTGCTCCAAGGAAAACTGCTCCAAACTGTCTTCATAACTAAAACTGCACAGCCGAGGGAACATCCTGGTAAATTGCCTCTGCACCCTCTTCAATGTTATCAAATCCCTCCTATAATATGTGTGAGAAACAAAAGCTCACTCACTTTAATAATTTCAGTCCGAGACTAATTTCTGAATCAGCCATTTATTTGTACACCTATAGATGGGTGCTTTGTCTAACTACCAGGTAAGGTAATGACAAAATGCACACTATATCCCAAAAAACCCTTACAATTTATACAGTTTCTTTTCCCATATGTTTTCCTTATTCCATTGTTTGTTCCCTGCTTCGCTTACGTCACTCATTTCCTTAAGACTGATCCCACAACTTCTGTTTATCCTGTCTTGTCCGTGACAAACTCTTATCTCTGACTCCCATAAGGGTGTTTGACGTCAGTCTACCGTAGGTTATTGATTAGGCATATCTTTTCTTCTATCAGCATCTATTTCCATCCAGAGGCCACTTTGACCTCTTTAATTAGGGTTTGTTCCTGTGTCTCTGTACAAGCGAGGAGAACAGATGTTTTCCTGTTTGCCCATA
>NC_057725.1:31781213-31911513 GCF_004010195.1 Chiloscyllium plagiosum
CAATTTCACTGTATTGCAGACATGGAACCACATCATCACTCTAGTGTTGAACTAAAAATTCTACAAACATCCACTTCTACAAAAATTCTACAAACATCCCAGAACTGCACACTATTCGCCAGCTGTGGCCTAACCAATGTTTTATACATTCCAGCATAACCTCCCGGCTCTTAACCTCTATGCCTCAGCTAATTAAGGCAGGTATCCCATATGCCTTCTTAATCACTTTACCTACATGTACTGATACCTCAAGAGACCAGTGGACATGCACACCAAGGTCCCTCTGATCATCAGTGCTTCCCAGGATGCTGCTGTTCACCATCTATTCCCTTGTATTGTTCTTCCTGCCCAAATGCTTCACCTTACATTTATCTGGATTAAAATCAATTTGCCACTGACCTCCCCATCTGACCAGCCCATTTAAGACTATCCTCCTCTCAATTTACCATCCTACTAATTTTTGTATGAGCTGTGAACTTACTCTTCAATTTCTTTTTTTCTTAAAACTGTTTCACTCCTTCATTTAAATATGTGCACAAGTTCTCAAATACTGTAAAGCATTCCAGTTAGTGCTTAAGGCCTCTCCCTTCACATGCCCATTCGAAACTGCTCTCTTATCAATATCAGAATTCTATTATCAGTTGCACCATCATTATTGACCAAAATCTCATTATACCACATCTACCCTCCGGTTTCTCTCTCTTCTTGGTCAGCATTAGTTCAGTAGTTTACTTTGGCCTACTTACATAGTATTTGTAATGATTAGTATTATTACCATTATCAATCTCCCCCTCAAAATTCAAACCACACAGCTTGAGACAATCTGGAACTCTGAACTGAATATCCTGATCCAGTTGCTTTATTGTTATTCATTTTTGGGACATGGATTTTGTTAGCTGGGCTAGCATTTATTGCCTGTTCCTAATTTCCCTTGAGAAGATGGTGATGAGCTGCCTTCTTGAACTGCTGCAGTCTGTGTGCTGTGATGGAATTGCAGGATTTTGACCCAGTGACATTGAAGGAACTGTGGTAGATTTCCAAGTTAGGATGGTGAGGGTCTTGGAGGGGAACTTGCAAATGGGTGGTGTTCCCATCTATCTGTCACCCTTGTCCTTCTAGATAGTAATCATCATGGTGTAGAAAATGCTGTCTATGGGTATTTGGAGCATTTCTGCAGTGCACTTATAGATGGTGCACAGTGCAGCTACTGAGCGTCAATGGTAAAGTAAGTGGATGTTTGTAGAATTTTTAGTTCAACACTAGAGTGATGATGTGGTTCCATGTCTGCAATACAGTGAAATTGGAATTAGTTGAATCACAGAGGACCCACCCACCAATTCGTTAAATGGAGCTTGAGATAATCAAAGTCATCTCACATAATCTGATTTATCAACACGCTCTATGCCGATAACAATTCCAAATGAAAACACATATGTACGAGGAGAGTGTCTCTGTTTACAACTTTTTTCACACCTTACAATGTTCTGACGTTGTACCGTAAAACACAAACAAGAAATGCTTGGAGTTAAGTCCTCAAAATCACTGCTTATCATGCTATCTTTGGAGGAGTTGTCAATGCAGAGAAACATAGTTTCTGTGCTGCTCTACAGTATCCTGGACAAGCTCTCCAGCTTTTGCAGTTGCTGCTATGGAACCATAACACCATAAGGCATAGGAGTGGAAGTAAGGTCATTCAGCCCATCAAGTCTACTCGCCATTCAATCATGGCTGATGGATATTTCAATGCCACTTACCTGCACTCTCCCCATATCCCTTAATTCCTTGCGAGATTAAGAATTTATCAATCTCTGCATTAAAGACATTTAACTTCCTGGCTTTAACTGAGCTCCGTTGCAGTGAATTCCCCAGGTCAACCATTCTCTGGCTGAAGAAATGTCTCCTCATTTCCATTCTAAACTGACCCCCTCTAATTCTAAGACTGTGCCCACGAGTCCTAGTATCCACGTCTGACGGAAACAATTTCCCAGCGTCCACCCTTTCTAAGCCAGGCATTATCTTGTAGGTTTCTATTAGATCTCCCCTCAATCTTCTAAACTCTAATGAATACAATGCCAGGTTCCTCAGCCATTCATCATACGTTAGGCCTACCATTCCAGGGATCATCAATGTGAATCTCCGCTGGACACGCTCCAGTGCCAATATGTCCTTCCTGAGATGTGTGGCCCAAAACTGGACACAGTATTCTAAATGGAGCCTAACCAGAGCTTTATAAAGTCTCAGTAGCACATCACTGCTTTTACGTTCCAACCCTCTTGAGATATATGACGTCATTACATTTGCTTTCTTAACCACAGACTCAACCTGCAAGTTAACCTTTAGAGAATCCTGGACTAGCGCTCCCAGATCCTTTTGTACTTTGGCTTTATGAATTTTCTCACCGTTTATAAAATATTCCATGCCTGTGTCCTTTTTTCCAAAGTGCAAGACCTAGCATTTGCTCACATTAAATTTCATTAGCCATTTCTTAGACCATTCTACTAAACATCTAAATCTTTCTGTAGCCTCCCCACCTCCTCAGAACTACCTGCCTCTCCACCTAACTTTGTATCATCAGCGAACTTCGCCAGAATGCCCCCAGTCTCTTCATCCAGATCATCCAGAGTGAACAACTGCGGCCCGAACACTGAACCCTGCGGGACACCACTTGTCACCAGCTACCATTCTGAAAAAGAACCTTTTATCCCAACACTCTGCCTTCTGTCAGCTCACCTCGAACACCAGGGCCCTCATCTTACTCAGCAGTCTCCCATGAGGTACCTTATCAAAGGCCTTTTGGAAATCTAGATAGATAACATCCACTGGGTTTCCCTGGTCTAACCTACTTGTTACCTCTTTAAAGAATTCTAACAGGTTTGTCAGGCATGACCTCCCCTTACTAAATCCATGCTGACTTGTTCTAATCTGACCCTGCACTTCCAAGAATTTAGAAATCGCATCCTTAACGATGGTTTCGAGAATTTTACCTACAATCAAGGTTTGACTAATTGGCCGAGAACTTTCTGTCTTTTGACTTGATCCTTTCTTGAACAAGGGGGTTACAAAAGCGATTTTTTCAATCATCTGGGACTTTCCCTGACTCCAGTGATTTTTGAAAGATCACAATCAACGTCTCTGCTATTTCCTCAGCCACTTCTCTCAGAACTCTAGCCCATCAGGGCCAGAAGCACCAGAGCCCTCATCTTACTCAGCAGTCTCCTGTGATGTACCTTATCAAAGGCCTTTTGGAAATCTAGATAGATAACATCCACTGGGTTTCCCTGGTCTAACCTACTTGTTACCTCTTCAAAGAATTCTAACAGGTTTGTCAGGCATGACCTCCCCTTACTAAATCCATGCTGACTTGTTCTAATTTGACCCTGCACTTCCAAGAATTTAGAAATCTCATCCTTAACGATGGATTCTAGAATTTTACCAACAATCGAGGTTAGGCTAATCGGCCTATAATTTTCCATCTTTTGCCTTGATCCTTTCTTGAACAAGTGAGTTACAACAGCGAATTTCCAATCATCTGGGACTTTCCCTGACTCTAGTGATTTTTGAAAGATTACAACCAACCCCTCCGCTATTTTTTCAGCCACCTTCCTCAGAACTCTAGGATGTAGCCCGTCGCGGCCAGGAGATGTATCAATTTTTAGACCTTTTAGCTTATCAAGTACTTTCTCCTTTGTAATGGCGACCATACTCAACTCTGCCCCTTGACTCTCCTTAATTATTGGGATTTTATATATGTCTTCCACTGTGAAGACTGACACAAAGTATTTATTAAATTCTTCAGCTATTTCCTTATCTCCCATCACTAGCCTTCCTGCATCAATTTGGAGCAGCCCAATCTCTACTATTGCCTCTCGTTCATTTCTTATGTATTGAAAGAAACTTCTACTATCATTTCTATTATTACTTTCATATTTGATCCTCTCCTTCCTTATTTCTCTCTGTTTTTGTAGTCTTCCCAATCTTCTGATTTCCCAGTGCTCTTGGCCACTTTATAGGCTCTCTCTTTTTCTGTGATACATTTCCTGAGTTCTTCCATCAGTCATGGTTGTCTAATTCACCCCCCCTCCCCAACCCCGGGTAATCTTTCTTTTGTTTGGGATGAACCTCTGTACTGTGTCCTCAATTACACCCAGAAACTCCTGTCACTGTTGCTCTACTGTCTTCCCCGCTAGGCTCTGCTTCCAGTTGATTTTCGTCAGTTCCTCTCTCATGCTCTGTAATTACCTTTATTTAACTGTAACACCATAACATCCAATTTTTGCCTTCTCTCTTTCACACTGCAGACTGAACTCTACCATATTATGATCACAGCCTCCTAAGTGTTCTCTGACTTTAAGATCTTTTATAAGTCTGGCTCATTACATAGCACTAAGTCCAGAATAGCCTGCTCCCTTTGGGCTCCATCACAAGCTGTTCCAAAAAGCCATCCTGTAAGCATTCCATGAATTCCCTTTCTTTGGATCCACCGGCAACATAATTCATCCAATCATTTGCATATTGAAGTTCCCCATGATCACAGTGAACTTATCTTTCTGACATGCCCTATCTATTTCCTGGTACATCTTGCTCACCTGGTCCTGACCACTCCCTGACCACATAATTCCCATTATGGTTTTTTTGCCTTTGTGGTTCCTCAACTCCACCCACACAGACTCCACATCATCTCACCCTATGTCATTTAGTGCCATAGATTTATCTTCATTCTTAACTAACAAGCCAACCTGCCCCCTCTGCCCACCTCCCTGTCTCTTTGATAAGTTGTATATCCTTGGATTTTTAACTGCCAGTCCCAAACCCCCTGCAACCATGTCTCTATGATACCCACCACATCATAATCATTCACGATGATTTGCGCTATTAATTCATCTACTTTGTTTCAAATGCTTCAAGCATTCAGGTAAAGCACCTTAATGCTAATTTTCTTACCCTCATGATTTCCATCATCTCTACCTAAGTTATCCTTCCTTTTTGCTTCATTCCTAGTCTGTCTTGAACTTAAACCCTGCACACATGTTAAAACATGCTAACCTGCTGCTTATCTTTCTACTTGACTGCATATTCCCTGTTGCTTTCCCTTTCCCTTCCCCGCAACTCACAAGTTTAAAGTCCTAGTGACCACCCTATTTATCCTTTTCGCCAGAACCCTGGTTCCAGATTGGTTCAGGTGGAGACCATCCCATTGGTACAGATCTCCCCGGTTCCAGAACCGATGCCAATGTCCCATGAAATGAAAACCAGGCAGGTAAGTGTGTGGGCATTTAGACAACAGCCTTTTCTTTTGAAGAACATGCAGTATCTTTAATTACCTCATCTGTCAGTTATATTGTGCATGGTGTCATCCACTTCAGTATGTTTCAATTGATGTCTTTGCTCAAATTTTCATGCTGGCCTTCTGAAGGCAAGGGCAAAGAGCCTCATCATCAAATTGGCTGGCCTTATTGTGCTTACCCTCAGCATCTTGTTCAGCAATTACTTGTTGGACACTCCATGGTAGAGCCAATTGGTGAATGTGGCTTCTTCAGAACTTTAGTTGGAGCTGAAAAGTGCGGCACTAGAAAAGCAGCCCTTCTGATGAAGGGTTTATGCCCAAACTATCAACTCTCCTGCTCCTTGGATGCTGCCTCACCTGCTGTGCTTTCCCAGTGCCACACTTTCCAGCATCTGTAGTCTTCACTTTCTCCGAGAACTTTAGTGAGGCCAGATATGGAATATCATGTGTAGTTCTGGTCACCACACTATAAATGATGCTTTGGAGAGGGTTTGGAAACAATTTATTAGGATGTTGCCTGGTTTGGTGGGTAATAGTCATGAGGAAAGATTGAACAAACTTGGTATGTTTTCATTTGAAAGTTGAAGAATGGTAGAGAAGCTGATTGAAGTTTACATAATTATGAGTGGCATAATGGATAGTGGGAATCTTTTTCACAGGATAGAAATGTCAGTTACTAGGGAACATAGATTTAAGATAAAAGGGGGTAAATTTAAAGGAGATGTGAGAAGCATGTAATTGTTTTACACAGAGCCTGGATTGTGCTGCCAGACGAGGTGGGGGAGCCAGATATATTGGCAACATTCAAGAAACATCTGAACAGCTGTATGAATAGGCAGTGAATAGAGGAATACAGGCAGTGTAGAGGCAAATGGTTTTTAATTTAAAAGGCGTCATGTGTCAGTACAGTCTTGGTGGGCTTAAGGGCCTGTTCCTGTGCTGTACTGTTCTTTGTTTGGCATGAACATAACATCTCGGACATTTGTGATATACTCCTGCATGTTAATGCTGGCCTTGATAATCTGAGCAGCCACTGATTTTGGGTGTTCGGTCTTAATCACAGCCTGGTCTATTGACAAGAACCTGACCATGATGTTAGGAGGCTGGAAGGTCTTGCCGTATGAGGCCAACAATGTCAGGGTCACTCATGACAGTTGTGTGTAATGATGATAATCTTCCCTTTTTTCCATTGCCTCAGTTTATCCAGGTACCTCCTCATACATGAGTTTTCTCTTAAAATTCACAAAGGAATGTGGCTGCCTGGATTTTTCAATCACAAGGCAGAAGCAGGAGAGCAGTTTGAGACGCCTGGAACTAAATTAGTTGCTCCAACGCAGTTACAAGTTATGTCAGGTACTGATGAACTGTAGAACTGGTCCCATGCTGGGGTTCACCTGGTCAGCAAACAGAAAACAGAAGCTCTTTGAGTAAAATTTAATTCCTTAGAGGCAAGGGAAATCATTAAAAAATGTTGCAGATTCACAGGCTGGGAAAGCAAAAAGTAAGAAAAATACTTAGACCTCATATTGAGGGTCATCGTTGTAGTGAGTGGACACCATGAGGCATTTCTAAGAGAAATCAAGGGATATAAAAGCAAATTAAAATGAGGTTGCTGGTCTGAAAACACTGTGAATCCAGGATTAAAACAAAAAGGAGCATTTTAGAAACCTTAGAAGATGAGTTCTCATGGAAGAAGAAAGTAGGGTTCTACTGTGGGAGAACCATTATTAAAAACATGGTACAAGAGGGAAGCATTTTATTCAGATTACAGACAGTGGTGAACACCATTGAAAAGTGTTAAACGAATGGGATTTAATAATTCATGCAACAATTAGTGGTATTCATCCAGAAAAGCAGTAAAAAGGCATGAATACTCCATTTTACTCACAAAAGTTGGAGATCCTCCATTTTACTTCGAAAGGCTGGAATTTTCTATTTTAACCATGGAAATTAGGGAAAACCCTTTAATGTTGCAATATATAGCAGCATCATTGGGATATTGCAAAACATTGGTTGTCTAACCAAAAAAAAATCAAATTAGGAAGATATGACATTAGAAATAATATTGCCAGGGACTTTGAAGTTCAGACTTGGGCCAAATAAAATGCAGAATTGGACATCTTGAAGAAAACAATTATTGTGATATGGAAGATATTAAATCAGAATCTGTACAACTTCATAAACTTACATCTACAATTGGGGTATAGCTCACTAATTTGTAAAAGAAGCAACAGTTGCTTTTGAAGAAGTGTTGAAAGTCTTCTTGAAAGAGTGAAATATGATAGAAATGTTCAATGTCCAAGAGAATGCTTGATAATTGCATTGCTGATTGCTATAGATTTGTGGTAAAATAAGGTCGTGAAGATATAAAGTCAGAATTTATAAGAGTCAGAATTGTTGTTGAAATTGTGAATGAGTCTTAGTCAGATTTATTACAGTCAAAAGAAGATTTGACTATAAGGAAAACTAGTTAAATTGTGAATGAAGCAGAGGTTTCAAAGCAACACAACTCAATCCTGAAAGGAGAAGATGAAATGTATCATGGGAGATCAGCAGCACACATTCAGTTCTTTAGGTACGACAGTCCAAAAGTCACATGTGAGAGAGACGTACAATGAATAGGACAGTGATAGTCAGTGTTGTAGAGCAGGGAAAGCACACAGGCATAAACAGTGCAGAGCCATTAAAATAAAGAATGTGTTATTTATAAATAGATCATTTCAGAAAATGTTTCAAGTAGGACACAGTTACAGACAAATAGCTATTCACATAAAGAAGGCTACAAAATAGGAAAAGCCAAAGATATTCCTGGGGTAAATAAGTGATCCAGGTCTAGCTTTTTGGCAAGATGAGATTATGTCAATGGACATCTCACCAATTTTAAACTCGATATAGGTGTCACTATATTATTAAATTATGCATCATGTTGACAAAATTCTGTATGTGACTGACAACATGGCAATGGCATGGTGTAGGAGGTATAGTACTTGTAATTGAAAGTATGTTACAAGTGACTCCCTCATGTCAGGGGCATCAAATAATAGAGACTTTAACTATACATCGCAATAAAGAGTTTTCATTCTAGAGTATGAATGCATGACTTGACCACAAATGTCTTTAAATCATGGAAGTAGTCAGAATCTTATATTTCTTTTATAAACCTCTATAAGGCCACCCCTCAATCTCCAATGCTCCAGGGAAAATAGCCCCGGCCTATCCAGCCTATAGTTCAAACCCTCCAACCCTGGCAATATCCTTTAAATCTTTTCTGAACTCTTTCAAGTTTCACAACATCCTTCCTATAGCAGGAAGACTAGAATTGCATGTAGTTTTCCCATAGTGGCCTAACCAGTGTCCTGTACAGTCACAGCATGACCTCCTAACTCTTAAACTCAATGCACTGACCAATAAGGCCAATGATACCAAATGTCTTCTTCACGATCGTATCCACCTGATTTTCCACTTTCAAGGAACTATGAACCTGCACTCCAAGGTCTCTTTGTTCAGCAACACTCACCAGGACCTTACCATTAAGTGCTGCCCTGATTTGCCTTTCCAAAATGCACCTCACATTTATCTAAATTAAACTCCATCTGCCACTCCTCAGTCCATTGGCCCATCAGATCAAGGTCCTGTTGTAACCTTCTTCACTGTCCAGTGCACCTCCAATTTTGGTGTCATCTGCAAACTTACAAACCATACCTCCTATGTTCACATCCAAATCATTGAAAAAGTGACAAAAAGCAATGGCCCCAGTATTGATCCTTGTGGTACACTGCTGGTCACAGGCCACCAGTCTGAAAGGCAACCCTCCACCACCACCCTCAGTCTTCTACCTTCGAGCCAGTTCTGTATCCAAATGGCTAGTTCTCCCTGTATTCCGTGTGACCTAACCCTGCTAACCAGTCTCCCATGAGGAACATTTTCAAATGCCTTTCTGAAGTCCAAATGGATCACATTTAACACTGTGCTCTTATCAGTCCTCTTCGCTACTTCTTCAAAAAACTCAATCTCGATTTCCCACACACAAAGCCATGTTGACTATCCCTAATCATTCCTTACCTTTCCAAATACATGTAAATCCTGTCCCTTGGGATTCCCTTTAATTTGCTTCAAGATGTTTTGAGGGATTCTGACTGTAAGACTTCTCACCTAATTTGTCTCATCAACTGCCTGCCCTGTGGTGTCCTTCAGATCCAGTTTTATCCCCATCTTACCAAGCACAGAATGTCTCACCTGTCGGTGGAAATCTGCCAAAAGACCAGCATCCTTTGGACTCGTGCCATCTTTGAAAGGCTGCTGTGTGCCCAGATGTACATTCCAAAGCCATCCTTCTTGTTTCACCAGACCCCTTATAGTAACAACTTTTGTGGTTTGTCCGATTTGTCTAACCCCACAATGAGGAGAGAAGGTATCCTGAGTGAGGCATAGCTTGAGTGAGTATTTGTTTCTTGGAATTTAGAGTCTAGTTGAAAGGTTAATAAGGTAACTGACTCAGTGGACTGAATCCTTTTAAGAAGGGAGCAATTGATATACCGGGAAACTAAAGGTCACTCAGTCTAGCCACAGTGGTGGGGAAACTTTTGGAATCAATTCTGAGGGGCTGAATTAATTTGTACTTGCAGGGGTATGGGTTAATCAAGACCAGTCAGGGTGATCTTGTTAAGAGAAAGTCGTATATAATCAACTTAATTGAATTTTTCAGAGGTAACCAGGGCAATAATTCAATGTAGTGCTGGGGCTGTTGCTTGTGGTGTTTTAAGCAAGTTAATCTTGAATATAGGAGAATTGATCAGTATATTTACATATGATACAAAAATTGGTGGGGTGGTAATATGGGAGGAGAATAACCTTGGATTACAGGAGGATATGAACGGGCTGGCCAGATGGGCCAATCAGTGACAAATGGAATTCAATCCAGATAAGTGTGAGGTGATGGTTTGGGCATGACAAACAAGTCAAGGCAATACATGATGAATGGTAGAACCCTGGCAAGCATTGAGTATCAAAGGTATCTTTGTGTGCATATCCATCAGCCCCTAAAGGATGTGAGACTGGTATATAAGGCAAATAGAACACTTGCCTTTATTAGCTGAGGTATAGAATTTAACAGGAAGGAGGTTATGTTGGAACTGTATAAAATGTTGGTGAGACCACAGCTAGAGTATTGTGTGCAGTTCTGGAATCCATGTTATCGGAGGTATGTGATAGCAATGGAGAGGGTGCAGAGGAGATTTACCAGGATATTCTCTGGGCTGGAGAGTTTTAGTTATGAAGAAAAATTGACTGGAGCTGCTTTTTTTGGAGCAGACGAGACTGAGGTGGGAGGGGGGAGGGGGTGGTGTCATGATTGAGATGTATAAAATTATGAGGGACATAGACAGGAGGGAGCATTTTCTCTTGGTGGAGGGATCATTGGGCAGCGGATATCGGAGGGTTAGAGGGAATGTGAGGATTCTTTTTCACCTAGAGGGTGGTGGGAATCTGGAGCTCATCGCCTGTGAGGTTGGGCAAAACCCTTCACATTACTTAAAAAGTATTTAGATGTACAATCGTGATGCTAAGGTTTACAAGGTTATGGGTCAAGTGCTGGAGAATGAGATTAGAATAGTTAGGTGGTTGTTTTTGACTAGTGCAGATTGATAGCTTAAGGGCCATTGAGGAGGGAAGTTGAGGAGATGTACTGGCACACTCTGAATGGCCAGTTTCAATGTGTCCTAAGCTCTGGAATTCACTCTCAAAATCTTCCGCTCTCTATCTTCCTTTAAATCACTGTGTAAACCTACCTCTTTGACCAAGCTTTTGGTCTCCTGTCCTAATATTGCCTTGGGACAACTTCTCACGTACTGAGGATATCAAAGTACAACTAGTTGCTGTGTAACCCTTTGTCTGCAACACAAGATTGGTTTGCCTTAAAATACCATTTAACCACACTCTGTGTATTTTAGATTACAGCTGGTTCAGCTTCTTTAAGTAGCTGTTTCAAGGGTTTTAGGAACTAATAGGAACTCCAATAGCAGAAAATACTCATAGAAGCAAAGCATATGCTGTGTTAGTGTGAATTGTTTCCTAGTTTCCTTTTTCTATGATATTCGGTTTACTCACCACAAAAATCGTGGCAGAAAGATATTTCAAAAAAACTGCTTAAGTGATTTTATTGATCCACACTCCTCCTTGCACATTGTTTATTTTCTGATCCTTACTTAATCCCTTTACCCTTTTATTGGTGGAGTTTCATAGTTAAAAATTCCCAGATCATTGGACATCTTTTCATTTTGTACTGTTGTGCTATATATTAGGCATAGATTTTAATGGTATTGTTGAATACTCACATCAAAGCCCAGAACTTTCTTACTGACCCACAGACCACAAATAGTGAGAATAGGCAACAACATCTCCTCCACGTTAATCCTCAACACTGGTGCCCTTCAAGGCTGCATACTCAGCATCTTACCATACTCCTTGTACACACATGACTGTGTGGCCAAATTTCGTCCTAGCTCCCTCTACAGGTTCGCTGACAACACCACCGTTGTTGGCCAGATCTCAAACAATGACGATACAGAATACAGGAAAGAGATAGAGTGCTTGGAGGCATCTGCAGTCCTCACTTTCTCCTTCCATCCATTGACTCCATCTATATGTCTTGCTGCCTTGGGAAGGCGGCCAACATCATCAAAGACCCCTCCCATCCTGGTTATAATCTCTTCCAGCCTCTTCAGTTGGGCATAAAATGCAAAATCTAAAACACACGGACCAACAGTGTCTTCGCTGCTGTTATTAGACTTCTGAATGAACCCCTCAAATTTTAAATTTAATGTTGATCTCATTCTTTGTTCACCTTCTCCAAAGCTGTAACATTGTATTCCTCGCTTTGTTCTATGACCCTTATGCATTTGTGTGGTATGATTTGCCTGTACTGCATGCAAAACAAAATTTTTCACTGTACTTAGTGAAATAGTGAATAATAAATCAAATTAAATCAAAACTTTGACCTCCCTGGAAACAGAAAGAGCAAACAGTAAACATTTTGGGTGTGCATTTTTATTTCATCCCTCTCATTGTTTCTTTCTTTGTAAATATTGTTCATCTGTGTTAATTTCTACACACTGCACATCTGGAAGGATGTGTTGCCTTCACAAGAGGTATTGATTCACAGCATAGATTCACCAAACAGTGACCAGAAATGGTTAAATTAGGATGGTTGGTTAACAGGCTGGACTCATATTGCCAGTAGTGTAGAAGATTAAGAAGATCATTATTTGAAATATTTGGAGGATTAAAGAGTCTAATTTCTTGCAGAGTCCAGAGCAAGGGGTTATAATCTTAAAATTAGAGACGGGCCATATATGGGTGATATCAGGGAATACTTGTTCACACAAGGGAGAGTGGAAAACTGGAACACTCAGCTCCTGAAGGCTTTGGACCAGGGCCAATTGCAAATGTCAAAATTGAAATTGATAGATTTTACTTGGGTAAAGAGATTAAATAATTATAACAAGAGTTCGGAGACAGAATGTTCCTGTTGGTGTGAACGGCAAGGTTGATAGGGGTCAGGAATGCTGCTTGACAAGAAAAACTGAGGCTCTGGCCAAGAAAAAGAGGGAGACAGGTATCGACAGCTGGATATGAGTGAATCCCTTGAGGAGTATAAGGGTGGTAGGTTTATACTTAAGAGGGAAATCAATAGGGCAAGAAGGGGATGTGAGGCAGGTTTAGTAAATAGGCTTAAGAAAAGTCCAAAGAGATTCTACAACTATATTAAGGACAAAATAGTAACTAGGGAGAGAGTCGACAAGGGCGTCTATGGGTGAAACCAGCGGAGATGGATGAGATACTAAACAAATATTTTGTGTCAGTATTTACTTTGGCAAAGGAGGCTAGAGAAGTTGGAGAAATAAATAGTGATGTCTTGAAAAGTGTCCATATTACAGAGGAAGGGGTGCTGGACATATTAAAATGTATAAACATAGATAAATCTCTGGAACCTGATCAGGTTTATGCTAGAACTCTGTGGGAACCTAGGAAAGTGATTGTTGGACCCCTCGCTGAGATATTTATAACATTGACAGCCATGGGGGAGGTGCCGGAAGATTAGAGAATAGCTAATGTGGTGCCAGTATTTAAGGAAGGTGGTAAGGAAATGCCAGGGACTATAACTGGTGAACCTGACATCAGCGGTTAGTAAATTTTTGGAGGGGATTCTGAGGGACAGGATTTACATGCATTTGGAAAAGCAAGGACTGATTAGGGGTAGTTAAAACAGCTTTGTGCATGGGAAATCATGTCTCACTAACTTGACTGAGTTGTTTTGAAGAGGTGACAAGGAAGATTTATGAAGGTAGAGTGATAGATGTTGTCTATTTGTACTGCAGCAAAGCATTCGACAAGGTTCTGCATGGTAGACTGGTTAGCAAGTTTAGATCACATTGAATCCAGGGGAGCTAGCCAATTGGATACAAAATTGGCATGAAGATTGGAGACAGAGGATGGTGATAGAGGGTTGTTTTATAGACTGAAGACTTGTGACCAGCAGTGTGCCGCAAGGATTGATGCTGGGTCCACTGCTTTTCATGATTTATGTAAATGATTCAGGCGTGAATATAGGAGGTATGGTTTGTAAGTTTGCAGATGACACCAAAATTGCTTGTGTGGTGGACAGTGAAGAAGGTTATCTCAGAGTACAATGAAACCTTGATCAGATGGGCCGAGGAGTGGCAGATGGAATTTCATTTAGATAAATGTGAGATGTTGCATTTTGATAAGGTAAACCAGAGCAGGAATTATAAAGTTTATGGGAAGGCCCTGGGGAGTTTTGCCATACAAAGAGACCTTTGGATGCAGATGCACAGTTCCTTGAAAATGGAGTCGTAAGTAGACAGGGTAGTGAAGAAGGCATTTGGCATGCTTGCCTTCATCAGTCATATTGAGTATAGGAGTTGGGAGGTCATGTTGTGGCGAAAAAAGACATTAGTGAGGCCACTTTTGGAATATTGCATACAATTCTGGTCTCAATTCTGCTATAGGAAAGATGTTAAACTTGAAAAGGTTCAAAAAGGATTTACAAGGATGTTGCCACAGTTGGAGGGTTTGAGCTACAGGGAGAGGCTGAATAGACTGGGGCTTTTTCCCCTGGAGTGTCGGAGGCTGAGGGGTGACCTTATAGGAGCTAATAAAATCATGAGGGACATGGATAAGGTAAATAGCTAATGTCTTTTCCCCAGGGTAGGGGGTCCAAAACAAGAGGGCATAGGTTTAAGGTGAGAGGGGAAATATTTAAAAGGAACCTGAGGGGCAACTTTTTTCACACAGCGGCTGGTGTGTGTATGGAATAAGCTGCCAGAGGAAGTGGTGCAGGCCGGCAAAATTACAGCATTTAATAAGCCTCTGGATGGGTACATGAGTAGAAAGGGTTTACAGGGGTATGGGTCAAGTGTTGGCAAGTTGGACTAGGTCAGGTTGGGATGTCTTGTTGGAATGAACAAGTTGAACTGAAGGGTCTGTGCCATGCTGTATGACTCTATGACTCAATGATTGTATGGACTCTGTGAACCAAGAAGGGTAAATAGAATCAAGGTATATATCAGTCATAACTGAAGAGGAGAACAGCAGGACTGAATGGCCTCCTCCTGTTGCTTTTTTTTTTATCAGTAATATCCTCTAATTTTCATAAAAGGAGCATACACTAATCATTACCCTCCCCCAGCCTGTGTGGTTTGTTGTGCAATTCCAACATTGATAATTTTAAAGTCTGAATTTTCTTGTTCAGACTTTGAAGCCTGGATTGCTAGTGGCTCTTTATTGGGTGCTGAGGCTTCTAACGAAATGCCATTTCAATTATTTTCAGTCTGAGGGTTTGAACTGGCAATTAGTGAAGGTAGTGTTCAACTTGGGGGGATTCTGTGAACCTGAGCATTATTGATTTGACTGCTCAGTCTTCTTTTTTTCCAATTCACATTTCCATGGACTTCAATATGGAGAGATGTGCGAACAGCTACAGATGTCCCATCACCATTTAAAAAAATCTGCTGATGGGACGTAGGTGTCACTGGCTCGGCCAGCATTTATTACCTATCTCTAATTGCCCAGAAGGTAATTAAGAGTCAACCACAGTGCTGTGGATCTGGATCACACGTAGGCCAGACTAGGTGAGGATAGCAGTTTCCTTCCCTTAAGAACATTAATGATCCAGATGGGTTTTCCCAACAGTAAGTATTGATTTTATGGGCATCATTAGTTTCCTAATTCCAGATGTCTAATTGAATTGAAATCCCACCATCTGACATGTCAGCATTAGAACCCGGATCCCCAGAACATTTGCAGAGTCACTGGATTAATCAATAGCAATAACACCTTTAGGCCATCACCTCCCCAGGTTTTATCAATGTTTTACCAAAGTCTTACTAATGTCTGTCAAGTTCACAGTTGCCCAGTTAGTCTGACACCAGAAAGAGAACAGATCAAAATGATGACGAGAGAGAAGCATGTAAAACAAAACTATCAGAAGGACGTGAATGCCTTGGAGAGAACATAGAGAAGGTTTAACCAGTATGTTGCCTGGTCTGGAGGGTTTTAGTTATAAGGAGAGGTTGGATAACCTTGGATTGTTTTCACTAGAAAGACAGAGGCTCTGGGGCAATCTGTAGACAAGGTGGATAGTCAGAGGCCTTTTCTCAGGGTTGAAAGATCCACTACAAAAGGGCACAGATTCAAGGTGAGGAAAGTTTAGGGGAGAAGTACAGGGAATATTCTTCACACGGACGGTGGTGGGTGCCTGGGGATATGCTGCCAGTGGAGGTGGTGGAATTAGGCACGTTAGGCACATTAGCAATGTTTAAGTATGTCTTGATAGGCACATGATTGGAAGGCAAATAGGGGATTAGAAACCGCATCTGGGCAATAAGTAGTGGGTCTAAATAAGGAATAGGAATCGGCACAGGCTTGGTGGGCCGAAGGGCCTGTTTCTGTGCTGTATTGTATTGTAAAAGAATGAATAATATGTTTTATTTAAGTGTACAAATTGGGTCTGCTAAAAAAAAAATGTGAGATTGTAAGGATTGCCTTTTCCATTTTTATTTGTTCATGGGATGTAGGTGTCACAAAAAAGGCCAGAATTTTGTTGTACAAATCTAATTTCCCTTTAACTGTGTGGCGTTGTTGTGATTTCTGAGCCAATCACATCCCTATGGAACTGGATTCACATTAACCAAACAAAATAAAGAAGGGAGATTTTGTTCCCAAAAGGACATGAGTGAGTAAAATGAAATTTTATAGACAATATTTACATGGTCATCTTTCTAGAATCTAAATTTTGTAATTGAATTAAAACCCCACTACCTGTCTTGATGTGGACCTATGCCCTCAAAAGCATTCACCTGATAAAATAACCCCACAGAGGCAGTGTTCCATCATCTAGTCACCCTTTATTTACATGTGGAGAGTCGTTGACACTGGTCCAGCTCCCCTAGAGCCAGCTCTCAGAGTCAACAGGATGTCTGACACTCCTGTCCTTATCTATCAGCCAGGGCTCCCGATTGGACCAGATTAACAGCCCCAATCAGGGATCTCATATTCTATGAGGTCCACCTGGCTGACCTCATTACAGTCTCTATGTATGCGTATCTGCATTACGAGCATAATGACATTACCACCACGTTACCACTTCTCCCAAGTACTGATGCAAGAGAAAGTTGTTTAATAAACCGCAGTAGAGATACTGAAACCTGTCAGCATCACACTTGTTGAATCAGTATTGACAAGAATGGCAAGCGAGTTGTAATTTGGAGGGAGAATCAATGGGAATCAACTTGGTGAACAGTGTGTAATGGAGGTAAACTGGGGAAATGGCTGTGAAGAAAAGAGTCAAAAGAGATGAAGCAAGGTGTATGGTGGCAGAAAAGATCCATACTAATTTATCTATATGTTTTGATCATACATTAAGCAGAAATTCAGGATAAAATTTGGAAAAATGTTGCAGGTTGCATCGGGGGAGGGGTGCATTGTCAAGAACGCGGTTCAGCGAGCCTACCACGGAACTACCTAGTACTCGTTGCACACCATTTCCAAACGATCAATGATTTCTAAAGGATATTTGTCGAACACTTGAAGGAAATAAACTTGCATGGCTAGAGCGATAGAGGGAATAGGATTGCCTGGACTACTGCATTAAGCCAATTTAAAAATAATAGACCTCAAGTCCGTCTCCCATGTGATAAGTGACTCTGTGAATAGGCTGAAACTCTTCATTCTGGGAAAGAGAAGAGTGAGGGGAGACCTGAGAAAGAACTTTAAAATTAGGAAAGATTTTGATGAGGTGGTTGTGGATAAAATGTTTCCACTTTTGCGTGAATTCAGAGCGAGGAGCAGAAATTGAAACTCATCACTGCAGAGCCAATAAAGGATTTAGGACAAATTAGTTTCCACCGAGAGTGGTGAAAATGGGGAACTTGATGCCACAAGGAACGGTTGAGGCCGAGAGCATCAAAGAAAATTAGTCTGTTGCAGTTGTAGTAAGATCTAAATTTAAAATTTGGCATGTGACTTCCTCCTCAAGACACAAACTGTTTTTCAGAAAGAAAGGAGGATCACTCATGCAAACTGACAAAGCATGAGGTTAGATTTCCCCCTTCCCACATGGCGGCATTCACATACAGACCATTGGATATCCATAGGGGCATTGATTTCCCATGAATACTGCTCGATTGTAACTCTCTTACATACTAAGAAGGATTGCACAACCACACAAGATGAGTCAATGAGAAATAAAGGGATCTGGGGACAACATCATGAGTATGTAGAACAGCTGATAGTGAATCCATGGATAACAAGGAGTCAGAGTACTTCTTCCACCATTCCATCTCAAAGGTGTGACAGTGTCGAAAGGGAAGGTATATACAGGAGGATGAACTCCAGGGACTACACATCCCTGCAGAAAAAGCAACAGAGGATGGATAATACATGGGCAAATGAATAACTGGGAAGGAGATAGACAGAGAGGAGGCTGGAAGAACACAACAAGCCAGGCAGCATCAGGGGGGTGGAGAAGTCAATGTTTCGAGTGTAACCCTTCTTCAGGACCCGGGGTGGGTGTGGGGGAGCTGCAGATAGAGTGGATGGCCAGGGCAGGGCAGTGAAGTGGGAAATAGGTGAGGACAGGCAGAAGGTATGACCTGGTTGATCAGTGGGAGGAATGAATCCGGTTGGTGGCAGGGGACAGTGGAAGGGAGTCGGGGGCTGGGAAGGGAGGTTATTTGAAATTGAAGAACTCAATGATTGGTACGCTGGGCTGTAGGCTGCCCAGACGGAAGATGAGGTGTTGTTCCTCCAATGTGTGGTGTGGTTTGTTGTGGCAATGGAGGAGACCAAGGATGCTCATATTGGAAAGAGAGTGGTTAAGGAATCGAAATGGATAGTGACTGGGAGGTCCGGTCAGCCCCTGCAGACCTGGCTGAGATGCTCGACGAATCGTTCCATAAGTTTATGTTCGGTCTCCCCAATGTAGAGAAGACCACATTGGGAGCACCCGATGGAAGAGAGGCAGATGAACCTCTGTCTCACCTGGAAGAACAGTTTGGGGCCCTGGATGGAAGTGAGGGGTGTGGCGTACTGGCAGGTTTTGCATCTTTTCCAGTTGCAGGGGAAGGTACCTGGGGGTTTTGGGGATTTTCGGTAGGAGGAGTGAAGCAAACCAAGGACTGTTAAAGGGAACGGTCCTTGTGGAAGGCAGAGAGGGCTGGGGAGGGGAAGATGTTCTTTGTGGTGGGGTCAAGTTGGAGTTGGCAAAAGTGTTTAAGGATGATGCGTTGGAAGCAGAGACTGGTGGGGTGGTATATGAGGACAAGGGGATTCTGTCTTTATTGTGTTTGGAGGGGTGGGTTTTAGAGCAGGGGAATGGGGAATGGAGGGGGTGCGGAGGGAGGAAAAGCGCATTATTCAAAATAGGTGGACATCTGGGATGCTCGTGAGTGGAATGTCTCCTCATCCAAGCATATGCAGCGGAGGCGGAGAAATTGGGAGAAGGGGATGGAGTTCTTGCAGAATACTGGCTGGGAGGAGGTGTAGTCCAGGTAGTTATGGGAGTCTGTGAGTTTGTAGTAAACATCTGTCTGGGGACTGTTGCTGGAGATGGAAATGGTGAGGACAAGAAAGGGACGGGAGGTGTCCGAGATGGACCAAGTGAATTTGAGGGCGGGTGGATGTTGTGAGCAAAGTCAATGAACTGCTCCAGTTCAGCCTGGGAGCAGGACGCTGCACTGATGCAGTCATCAATGTAACGGCAGAAGAGTTAGGACGGCAGTCCCCATACAGACGTTTATTACTGTGCTGTGTTTACATCTCTAAGGAGATAGACTGGTGCAGTCTACAAGGAGTGAGTACACAGGAGGGTGGGTACACCATCGGAGGTGATTCTGGAGTTGGATACACCAATTGAAGCTATGCAGGAGGAAAGATACATGGGAAGATAGGCAGTGGATTGTGTGCACAGGATGGAGGATACGTGGGAGGGCAAATACTTTGGAAAGAAGATAAGCAAGAGGAAGGATATGTTGGAGGTGTACAAAGTTAAAAATCACACAACGCCAGGTTATAGTCTGACAGGTTTATTTGGAAGCACTAACTTCACAATTTAAAAGTGAGAAGCATCCAAGTAAATGTCAAGATTTTTAATCGTTAATTTTATTAACTGAAAGACGATATATGTACCCCTGGACCATTGCCTAAAATATATTTTGCTGCTTTGAGGTTTTAGTGAAACTTATGAATGACACATAATGGTTTAACTTGTCTCATATTTCAAAGTGGAGCTCCTGTACACCCAGTACATTAATTCCCATAGATTATTATTTTTATTTTCCTTTGGGGCCCTGTTGGACAATAGCCTGGCGTTGTGTGATTTTTAACTTTGTACACCTCAGTCCAACACCGGCTCCTCCAAATTATGTTGGAGAGGATATTGTTCCAAACACACTAGCCACTTCCTCAGAGTGATGCAGGACCTGTGAATATATAAAGCTCATTTGTAGCCGGCTTTTAATTTTTGCATATTTCAATTTAAAAATAACCAGCAGCACAGCTTTATGTTTTAAACAAGATAAAAGCTCAGTTTGTTATGCAACGAGTGCTGAAAGTTATAAACAGTGCTAAAGTAATTAGCTAAAGTATAGATACAAAGATTTCAAGCACAAACATTGCAGGCTTGGGTTGCTTGAATTTTCTTTTCAAAAGTAAATTTGTGACTTGAAGTAGTTGTGATGACTTCTGTAATTGAATAGTATAAGCCTGGTTTTGTGTGATCAACTCAGTCCATCCCAGTCCAACAGCGGCACCTCCAAATCGTAATCGAATAGTCAGGGTTTGCCTTTGTGGGTGGACTCAGTCGGTTCAATAGCTTCAGAGAGTCAATGAAGGAACATTTTCTTTACTGGTTGTGTTGGCACAATCCTGTACTTGAAATCTACCTGGAATCTTACTTATTGGAACAGCAGTTTTCTGAGGACCCTTTTCACAGCAACTCCTGGTGAAAGAGAGCAATCCTAACTCTCAGCTATGTTCACAGCTAGTTCAGCTGAAACAGGTGCCCGGATCACCTGACATGATCTCCTGAGATTTCTGCATGAAATGAATGCTCACAGCCTGTCTTAAGTAAATAAATCACAAATATTTGCTATCCTGGAAGAAAATAAAAATAGTAATCCATGGGAATTAATGAACTGGGTGTACAGGAGCTCCACTTTGAAATATGAGACAAGTTAGACCATTATGTGTCATTCACAAGTTTCACTAAACCCTCAAAGTAGCAAAATATATTAGGCAATGTGTAGTTTAGCCCTGGGGTACATGCACATTATATTATCTTTCCTTTGATGTCATTAACGATTAACAATTTTGACATTTGGATGGTTCTCATTTTTAAGTTGTGAAGTCAAGCTAGTCACACCTACTGAGGACCCATTGTCAAGGAGTTTTTCTTTATCCTCTAAATTTCATTGACTTTCAAACGTCATCTTGTGAATTCTTCCTGTGGTAAATGCAGCCTCATCCCAATAGTAACTGAAATCCACAAAGGTAATCATGTGACTTCTGGGAAACGTTTGGTAAGATCATCACAAACTCCCTGCAATGTGGAAACAGACCATTTGGCTCAACAAGCCCACCCAGACCCATTCCCCTACCCTATATATACCCATGACCTACACATCCCTGAACACTATGGGCAATTCACCTCACCTGCACATCTTTGGATTGTAGGAGGAAACCCACGCAGACACGGGGAGAATGTGCAAACTCTATCAGTCTTTTGAGGATGGAATTGAATCTGGGTCCCTGGTGTTATGAGGCAGCAGTGCTAACCATTGAGCCACCATGCCACCCATCAAGATGTTTTGTCCGTTTTAAGGACAGATTGGTTTTCTTTACAAAGTATATGTTAATTTCACAATTTAGTGGAAGGAGGGTGCACACACAGGAGGAAACACTAAAGCCACCTATAAACTGAGCCTATATATGGGAGAGGGGTTATGTGGGAAGAAGGAGACATGATGGAAATACTTGGGAGATTACAAATGGTGTGAATGTTGGATCGTTTGTTAATTTTAAAACTGAGGTGGTCACATTTTTGTTGAGCAAAGGTATTGACAGATATAAGCCAGAGGCAGGTAAATGAAGTTAGGCCACAAATCAGCCATGATTTCATTTAATGGCAGGATAGAGTCAAGGGGCTGAATGGCCTACTCCGGTTCCTATGTTCGTAGCTCAGTATGTAGGTGGCTTATTTGGTTGATGAGTCATGGATTGATTTATGTGGTCTGTTTTGACAACGTTCAAGAACCAGTTGAGCTCCTTCTTACAAAATTAAAAAGATTGAGAGTACTTTGTAAAATTGATGCAGAACGAATAATGATATTGCAGTAAAAGAAAGCAGAGAACTGGAGATTTGAAACAGAAATTGCTGAAGACACTCAACAGGTCTGGCAGAATCTATGGGAAGAAAGCAGAGTTAACATTTTGAGACATCAGGACATCAGGACAGTTAGTAGCTGCAAAAAAGTGGTATTTATGCTGAAGCTAAAGTGGGTGAATGGGTAGGCAGGGGAAGTGAGCAGATAGGTAGAGATTGAACCCAGAATGAGAGCTATCTAAAAGAGATTGGTAAATAAGGAGACTATGGATAGGAGGCCAGGACAAACGAAAAGCTAAACAAGAAGTAAGAGTGAGAAAATGGGTTAGCTGTGAATGGGTTAGTAATCCATATAATGTGATAATGGGCCTAGCAGTACATGGGAACGGGTAACTGTGGTAAAAGCAACCTTCACTCGATCTAATCCACTGTATTCACCGTTCACAATGTGGTCCTCTCTACACTGGGGAGACAAAACACAGACTGGGTGATCATTTTGCAGAATATCTACATTCTGACTGTAAAAATGACCCCGAGCTTGCAGTTGTCTGCTGCTTCAACACACCACCATGTTCTTGTGCCAATGTTTCTGTCACTGGCCTGCTGTAGTGTTCCAGTGAGCCTCAGCACAAGCTCGAAGAACAACATCTCATTTTGCACTTGGGAACCCTACAGCCTGCAGGCCTCAGCATCACACTCGGTAACTTCAGAGCTGGATTCCATCCTCCCATGTTTCAGATCCATCACACACCTGCTCCTGTTAAGACACGCATTGCAAACTGTAGATGAGTGTGTCTGTGATGGTCAGTTTAGATATAAAGGGAGGAGACTTGATGAGGTGAATAGTCACCGTCTGGTGGATTGTAAGTAGTAGGGGGCTGATTATACAGCTTTGGCTGACCCCAGCTTGGGTTTTGAAGGTATCCATTCCATGCCTCCCACTGAACACAGTTGTGATCATATCATCATGAAGCAATTGAAGGATGGCAATGAAGTTTCTAAGACATTCACATATTCAGGGCATAATCCACAGAATCTGGATTGACCGAGTCATTTGGTTGGGAGGTTGATGAGTGGAATGAACAGTTCCTAGCATTGTTCTCAATATTTAATGTGGGACAAAGATGGTGTCAGAGGTTACTGTGGGAGTTTTAAACCCACAGTCTGTCTCTCAGCATTGAGGGGATTTCCTCAGCACTGTGATAGGCAATACGACCTTAGTGGGTAGATTTTAGTGGTGTGCAGTACCATGATTGACCACCATGTCACAGTAGCCTTCTAGCACCTTTGCTGCTGGTGGAACATACAGTTCTACATTGCCTTTTCCTGTCTTTGAGGAACTTTTGTCTGTCACCTCACCCCAACATTGAGGCTATGGCTGGCCCTACCACGAGCAAAGAGCTTCCAATGACAATGCTCACAGAAATATCAGAGCACAGATGCCTTTTCATTGCTTTCAGATGGCAATCCATGGAGGGATCAACTTTAAAAAACTTAATATGAATGCAAGAACTGACAAACGGTCACTGGACCCAAAATGTTAACTCTGATTTCTATCTACAGATGTTACCAGACCTGGTGTTTCACTCACTGTCTGTTTTTGTTTGTGATAAAGAAGTGATTAACTGGAGATTAGCACATTGCTATTTGTAGGAGTTTGCGGGGCACATACAGGCTGCCTAGTTTTCTACACTAGAACAGTTGATTATGCTTCGAAAAATATTTCAATCGCAGTAAAGTACTTTCAAATGCCTAGTGATTGGGGATAAATGCCAGTCTTGCTTCCTTTCTAATTATAGAAACATTGCAGTAACTCATGCAGCATGCAGCACACAATGCCCAGTCAGAGGGTGACAAGGAACAGAGACACAGTGATCCTCTCCTCCCCTCCATGCTGACTGGAGATGATCAGAAAGAAATGCCTGGTCATTTGCTAGCTCTAAAGTCTAGATGCCTGCAGATGTAAGCTTAAAAATGTGTTGCTGGAAAAGCGCAGCAGGTCAGGCAGCATCAAAGGAACAGGAGAATCGACGTTTCGGGCATAAGCCCTTCATCAGGAATGAGCCTGCAGATGTAAGGACAATCTTACTATGTCATGTAGTAATGAGGGGAAGTTACAGTGGGTACTTTTCAAATCTGAATATTTCTTTTAAAATAAATTGCAAAAAGTCCCTTAGTAATTTCACTCCTCTTCAAAATCCCTTGTGTGTTGTTCTGTAGTCTGACTCCTTCAGTGCAATATTTACCTTGGCATTGACTTTATTTTCAGCACAATTACCTCATCAGAATGTATACGTTAGACAGGGAACATTACCGAGGTGAAAGTGAGGACTGCAGATGCTGGAGATTAGTGTCAAGAGTGTATTCCTGGAAAAGCACAGCAGGTCAGACAGCATCCGAGGAGCAGGAAAATCGACATTTCGGGTAAAAGCCCTTTTTCAGGAATGAAGCTGGGAGTCTTGGAAACTGGTGAAATCTACACTGATGCCATGAGATTGGAGGGTCCCAAGGTGGAAGATGAGGTGTTCTTCCTCCAGGCATCGGGTGATAAGGGAGTGGCAATAGAGGAGGCCCATGACCTGCAGGTCCTTGGCGGAGTGGGAGGGGGAGTTGAAGTCTTCAGCCACAGGGTGGTAGGGTTGGTTGGTGCGGGTGTCCCGGAGATGTTCTCTGAAGCACTCTGCGAGTTGACGTCCTGTCTCTCCAATGCAGAGGAGACCTCATCGGGAGCAACGGATACAATACATGACATGTGTAGAAGTGCAGGTGAAACTTTGATGGATTTGGAAGACTCCTTTGGAACCTTGGATGGAGGTGAGGGGGGAGGTGTGGGCACAGGTTTTGCAATTCCTGTGGTGGCAGGAGAAGGTGCCAGGACGGGAGGAGAGGGTGGGTTGTTAGGGGGCATGGACCTGATGAGGTAGTCGTGAAGGTAACTGTCTTTACAGAAAGCAGATAGGGCTGGGGAGGAAAATATATCTCTGGTGGTGGGACCTGTTTGTAGGTGGCGGAAATGGTGGAGGGAGTGTTACCTGAATGTTCACCAATCAAACTCAATAGTGACAACTGTTCTAAATTCTGCTAAGAATACAAATCATCCAGTTTTAGATCTCAAGGTTGTGAAAGACGCTATATAAATGCAAATCTCACAGGTTTTTGCCTTTCGCTATCATCCTTTTGTCAGTTAATCAGTCTCGTTTTCACCTCAACACAGACCTTCCCTTTTGTTCTGCTTCCCACCTTAGCCCCTTTCCTGGATTCTGTGTTTGCTTTAAATTTGTTTCATCTCTGACTGTTCCCAGTCCTGATAAAAGGTTGCAGATCTGAAACGTTAGCTCTGTTTTTAATCCATAGATGGTGCCAGGCCCTCTGAGCATTTCCAGTGTTTCCTGTTTTAACCTATTTCTCTAATCAATCTGTTCAGAAACATTGTTACACACCTCTGGAGCAGGTGGGATCTGAACCCAGACCTCCTGATCCAACTGTAGGGACGATTCCACTGCTACAGTTTTAATTTGAAATATATCAATGGACAGAGCTGACTCAGAATATCAGTTGATTGCTTTGTTAAAAGTGCCCACATCCTCTATCTCTGAGCTCTGCTGTGTTCTTGCCGTGAGATCACAGAGCACAAAACATTGATGATAGTGCTACATATGAGATTGCAAAGTAAATCGACCTCACAGCTGCATTTTGGAATTTGGTATTTAAGTTCCCTGCATTAGGTTAATTTATAGCATCTTGCAAATATTAATATTCTTGTAGAACACAAAAAGAGGAGCTTTCGTGTGATTAAGATAGTCATTGTTACAGGTAAAAGAAGCTAAATGCCAGATCAGGAGATCTTTGAAAAAAGAACTTCTCCCAGTTACTATTCCAGTGGCTGATCCTTATTATATTGCATATCTAGCAATAGGTATTGAATGACATTCTAGTGAGAGCTAGTGCTTAAATGAATTCTCGCTCTTGTCCTCAGATGTAATGTCATCCTTCTGAAGGTGACTGAATCATGCTTGGCATCAGTCTAAATGCAAGTGATGTTTGTGATTTATGTCCCAGTATCATTGAAGAAAGCTTTTTTTGTGCTGGGTCCAAATGTGAAAATACCGTCCTGATATAAGAGCACAAATTCCATCACCACCACCTTACCTTAACATTACATCCCTAAATTTTAAAAGGAAAGCATTGCCCCAATCACAGATTTAGGAGGTTAGTTGGATTGTGCACTCAAGATGTCCAGTTTGAGGTTTAAACCCACGACTTTCTGGTTCAAGAGTGAGAGTGCGTCCCCACTGAGCCACAGCTGAAATCTATGTTCACACCAGAGCTGAAGGTCATCTCCTATCTCACAGATCCACACTCATGAGCAAGGAATGCCATTCCCTGTAATGAAGTGCATGGAGTCCACCAAGCACTTTGCTAAATTAAGGGCCACTGGAGATCTGCTGGTAAAGATTAAAATTGCTATTGCATGCATTTTCTGGCTGAGAAATAATATTATAAAGAACGGGAGAACCTCTCCAGGAGTGCAAAACGCCAGATCCAGAATTACCGCAGCATCGTATCAGACTTTTGTTTGGCAGCAGTGTGGGAGGAAATTCACCAACTGCAACTGTTCAAGACGACATTCTATTACCAATGCCTTCAGGGCAACTAGGGTTGAGCAATAAATGTCAGCCTTGCTAGTGATGCCTGCATCCTGAGAAACAGTTTTAAAAGCAAATTGGGACCAGGAATTTTTCTATTACCAATGCCTTCAGGGCAACTAGGGTTGAGCAATAAATGTCAGCAATAAATGAAGAAGGGCATGTGCCCGAAACGTCGAATCTTCTGTTCCCTAGATGCTGCCTGACCTGCTGTGCTGTTCCAGCAATAAAGTTTCAGCAATAAATGTCAGCCTTGCTAGTGATGCCTGCATCCTGAGAAACAGTTTTAAAAGCAAATTGGGACCAGGAATTTCCAGAGGACAAACTCTTACTGATGAATATCAATCCAAGGATGTGAGGTTCTGAGTTCATTGGATTGACGTTTGAAGCTGAGGAAGAATGACACTTGTTTAGTTGCTTAAAGTGATAAGAGCAGCCGAAATGTTAAATGGAGAGAAATTATTTTCTCTGGCAATAATATTTGGAGCGTGGCTGCACGATATTCATCTGAGAGAGCAGCTTTACAAGTCTCGGCAGTGGGTAACTGCAGCTTTGAACTCCAAAAGGTCGAGATTCAGTTGGAAGTTTCAGTTGAAGTTGTGGTCCAATCAATGGTGGTCTCATTAAATGACAGAACAGGCTGAATGACCTCTGTCCATTCCTGTGTTGCTTCAGTTGTTGTTCCTGTTGTTGTTTTATGGCAAGAACTGGTGTTCCCATTTTCCACTGTGCTGCCTGCACCCTTACTGTTTCCACATGATTCGTATACTTTACAGAAAGTGCCTCCACTGTTGTAGTAACAAAGTTGGTTATTTAGAAGAATTCTCAGAATCCAAGGGAAGTGCTCCTCAATAGAAAATGCAAAGCGTTTGGCTATTGGGTGTTTCACAAATAAGGCTGGGGAAAAGCATCATTCATACCCTTGTTAAAGGAAATTATGTGTGAAATGAACTGTTATAATACCATAGGAATTATTTTTAACCCATATTCCTCTTTGATTTTACAGACGAGAAAGCTGGAGATGGAACACTGTGCAGAACATGAGATTGACAAGGTAAAATGGCACTTACCTCAGATCACTCACTAAACATTTTAAAGGAGCTCTCAATACACTTAAAGTTAGGGTTAGAGTGAGATCCTGTTGCCACTTAATAGATTGCAATTAATTTCCCTGCATTGGAGTAATTTATAATAGTTTGCATATATTAACATTTTTGCTAAGAGAGGAGCCTGCTGCATGATCAAGGTAGTCCTGATGAAGGGTCCTGCCGGAATGGTTGACTCTCCAGATCCTTGGATGCTGCCTGACCTGCTGTACTTTTCCAACACCACACTTTATCGACTCTGACTCTCCAGCATCTACAGTCCTCACTATCTCATACTGTCATAATTAGTCACCAATACAGGCAAGATTAGAATGGTGCTGGAAAAGCACAGCAGGTCAGGCAGCATCCGAGGAGCAGGAAAATCGATGTTTCGGGCAAAAGCCCTTCATTTATCCAAAATGTCGATTTTCCTGCTCCTTGGATACTGCCTGACCTGCTGTACTTTTCCAGCGCCACTCTAGTCTTGACTCTAATCTCCGGAATCTGCACTGCTCACTTCCACCATTACAGGCAAGACAACCTAAATATCAGACGAGGAGGTCTTTTGAAAGAAGGACTTCTTCCAATTAGTATTTCAGTTATTGATCCTTATTATATTGCATATCTAGTATTAAGTATTGAATAGCATTCTACTTGTGAGAGCTAGTGCTCAAATGAATTCACACTCTAGTCCTCAGATATAATGCCATCCTTCTGAAGCTGCATTTTGTGTGTCATCAATCTAAATACAAGTGACATTTGTGATTTAGGTCTTTGCACCATTGAAGAAAACTTGTTGGTGAGGATTACATATGAAAATGCTGTTCTGATGTAACAGCACAATTTCCATGATCATTATCTTGCCTTAACATTGTATCCCTAAATTTTAAAAGGAAAGGATTGCCAATGATTGTCCATGAAACAAAATTCTAACCACACTGTGCTGAACATTTCCAAATTAATTGTCTCCATTTCGTGTGGCACATGTTTCTACTTCTAGAAATCCCCACCCATCGTGGGGATTCTAACCACACTGTGCTGAACTTTTCCAAATTCATTGTAAATATTTCCTGTGGCAAATATTACTACTTCTAGAAATCCCCTGGTCTCTGTCTCAAAATAATCAATCAGAGTTTGAAAATGCTCAGTTCTCTTTTACAGAGAGATTTGAATGAGAGCACAGCTCACTAATTAACTGCGCTGAACAAAGTTTAGCATTCCTTTCCAGGAAATCAGAATTCAGAGAGAGAGAATTAGGGCACGTGTACTTAAACACATCATGTTTCAAAGGTCTTGACTTACATCAGCTGCTAATCATTGACAGTGATTATGATGGGGAAGAAATGATCTGCAAACTCATATTTCAGGCAGATGAAGTGTTATCATTTTAATCCAAAGTTTTCACCAGGGGACTATCCCAGTTCTGGTCATAGCAGCAGTACTCACATCCTATAAAGGGAATTGTGTGTTCAAACTGAAATCTTAGCAGGACTTATACACTTAATGTTAAGGTCCTAGGAAGTGTTGCTGAACAAAGAGACCTTGGAGTGCAGGTTCATAGCACGTTGAAATTAGAGTCACAGGTAGACAGGACAGTGAAGAGGCATTTGTTATGCTTTCCTTTATTGGTCAGAGTATTGAGTACAGGAGTTGGGAGGTCATGTTGCGGCTGTACAGGACATTGGTTGGGCCACTGTTGGAAAATTGCGTGCAATTTTGGTCTCCTTCCTATTGGAAGGATGTTGTGAAACTTGAAAGGGTTTAGAAAAGAATTACAAGGATGTTGCCAGGGTTGGAGGATTTGAGCTATAGGAAGAGGTTGAATAGACTAGTGCTGTTTTCTCTGGAGCATCAGAGGCTGAGGGGTGACCTTACAGAGGTTTATAAAATTATGAGGGGCAAGGATAGGTAAATAGACAAAGTCTTTTCCCAGGGATGGGCAAGTCCAGAACTAGAGGGCACAGGTTTGGGGTGAGAGGGCAAAGATATAAAAGAGACCTAATGGGCAACCTTTTCATGCAGAGGATGGTATGTATATGGAATAAGCTGCCAGAGGAAGTGGTGGAGGCTAGTACAATTGCAACATTTAAAAGGCATCTGGATGGGTGTATGAATAGGAAGGGTTTGGAGGGATGTGGGCCGGGTGCTGGCAGGTGGGACTACATTGGGTTGGGATATCTGGTCGGCATGGGCAAGTTGGACTGAAGGGTCTGTTTCTGTCCTGTACATCTCAATGACTCTATGACTCTGTATGAAAATAATGATCACCCTAATCAGTAAGTAACTCCTTTGCACACCATTTCAGACTGAAGCAGGAAACATTTCAGAAACAGAAACTGCTGGAGAAACACAGCAGGTCTGGCAGCAGGGTTAATGTTTTGAGTCCAGTGACACAACTTCAGAGCTCATTCTGGGAAATATTTCTGCCAGATGTTTCCAGGTAAAAATCCCCCTGGACCAACAGCACAGGGTTAATCAGTTTACGTTTTTGTAAGTTTGTATTGTGAAGTAAAACTAAATTAAGGAAATAGCAATTTCCAAACATTTATGTAAGTTTATTTCCTTCCACATTCCTTCTGACTTAACTGAAATTATGATGTTAATGTGATTTATATTGGTGCTAAGGTTCTAGGAAGTAGGTTGTTTGTTTAAATCCATCTAGTCGAACTCATTTACCTGCATTAAACCTCAGACCTTCGAGCAAAACATGCTTCATTTCACTCTGACTTCGGGAAGTCGCATGTAAACTTGGAGTCAAAACAAATAAATTCACAAAAGAAGTAAACTCAAACAGTTTATTGATGTTTTTCACATCAGAAGGTCCCACCTCTGAATGTGTGTTTTTGGGAAAAGGGTAAAATGGGTGAAATGAATGACTGAAATATTGGGGATTTGGTGCATTCCAATGTACCTAATAAGTTCAATCACAGATATCTAGTTAACAAGTTCATTTATTCATCAAAAAAACAAAATGTACTCTGCCACTCATTCACAATTTAGATGGCTGATTTTGATGAAGTCTTATGTGCTATAAGGATCTCTGAACCAAACAGCAGAATATAATGTACACAAAAGTGCCTTCTCATGGTAAATTTAAACCATTGCCATCAGTACACACTCTGCTGCTTGGATTGTCCATTTCCAGAGAGTTTACGATAAACCATCTTACTTTGTGATGTTAATACCAAAGTAGGTTGATTCAATAATACAAACCTCTCTAGACCCAAGTCCATGATTCCATTTCCTCAATACTAATGGCAAATTTTAACTTTAGCATAGATTGGGAGTGGCAGTCAAGCACCTGTCAGAAAAGTGTGAATTTCTGGAGTAGTTTCGTACAGCAATGTTTCCTGGTTGCAACAAGGAAGCATATTGGATTTAGTAATGAATAATACTCCAGTAACCTAACTGTGCACAAACATTTATCAAATAAAGATCATAACATGATCAAGTTCAATGCAGCAGTTGAAAGCAAAATGCATGAATCAGCGACTCAAATGATAGATTTTGATAAAGCCAACTTTAACGAGATGAGGCAGAGACTATCCACATTAAACTGGGAGACTCTGCTAATGGGTAAAACAACTGAAGAACAGTGAAAGATGTTTGAAGAAACAGTTAACACAATCCAAAACCAGTTTATATCCCTGAGAGGGAAAAGCTCTACTTCACAAAAAACAGTCACGGATAACTAGAGATAAGGGATAGCATAAAACTGCAAGAAAAGGCTTACAAAAGTGCAAAAGAAAGGGAAAGATACAAAGACCAGCTAAGGACCACAAAACAGCTTATAAGAGCTACTAAAAGCAATTATGAAAGGAAACTTGCCAGCAATGTCAAAATCAATAAGAAGAATTTTGAGTTACATTAAGGGAAAACAGCTGGTCAGGAGCAATGTTGACCCAATAAAGACTGAAAGTGGGGATATTGTCAATGACAATGGGGAAATAGCAGATATATTGAAATGATTTGTTTGAGTCAGTATTTACAATAGAAAAGAAGGATAGCTTGCCGGAAGTCCTGAAGGAGATAATAGTGGATTGGGAACAGGAACTGAATCAATTAATGTAAGTAAAGCTCAGTAATGAGGAAATTATTGGAATTAAAGATGATAAATTCCCAAAATCTGATGGTTTTCATCCAAAAGTGTTAAAGGAAGTAGGGGATACAGGAATCATTCTCTGGATTGGCAAATTGCACGTGTCACCCCACGTTTTAAGAAGAGCAAAAAAGGAAAACTACAGAATAATAGACCAGTTAGCCTAATATCTGTAGTGGGGAAATTTCTGGAGTCTATACTCAAAGATAGGAGTAACTTAAACATCTCAGGGAGAGCCAGCAGGTAAGCTCATTACATTTTTTGAAGAGGTGACTAAGATGGATTGGACACTGTCTTTGGATGTTGTTTATATGGGCTTAGGTACATAGGAACGTTGGAACAGGAATAGGCTATTAGTCCCTAGACCCTGCTCCACTATTCAATAAGACCTTGGTTGGTCTGTGGTATAACTCCTACATGCCTTGGGCACATATCCCTAGATATTCTTGCTTAATAAAAATGTTTATTTCAGATTTAAATTTAACAAGTGAATTAGCATCAAACATGATTTGAGGAAGAGAGTTCTAAACCTCCACTTCCTTTTGTATATAAAGTGCCTTCTAACATCTCTCCTGAACGGCCTGGCTCTAATTCTTAGTCCTTTCAGAAGACCTTTGTCAAAGTTCCACACAAGGGACTGTTAACTATGATAGAAGCCCCACAGACCTGAGGGCAAATGACTGACCTGGCTGGAAAATTGGTTGAGTGGCAGGTGATAGAAAGTACGGATAATGGGTAGCTAGTCAAATTGACAGAATGTGGCCCGTGGTGACCCATAGCAATCTGTTTTGGAAAATCAATTATTCACATGATTCACTAACAACTTGGATAATGGCATAGAAAGTCATATATCCATATTTGCTGATGACACAAAGTTAGGTGGCATTGGGGACAGTGTAGATGATAGCACAAAATTACAAAGGGACATTGCTAGACTAAGGATGGATATATGAATAGGAAGGGTTTAGAGGGATATGGGCCAAATGCTGGCAAATGGGATTAGATTAGGTTAGGATATTTGGTCTGCATGGACGAGTTGGACCGACGGGTCAGTTTCCGTGCTGTACATCTCTATGACTCTATGACTGTAAGTGAATGGGCAAAACAGTGGCAGATGGTCTTCAAAGTTAGCAAGCATGAGGTTATCCATTTTGGACTGGCAAAAGATAGATCAGGGCATTTGCTAGATTGTGTGAAGTTAAATACAGTGGATGTCCAATGAGACCTGAGGGTTCAGATGCAAAGATCTTTGGGTGCAGAAAACAATAAAGAAAACTAATGGAATGCTGGCCTTTATATCTAGAGGGCTGGAGTACAAAGATGTAGAACATGACCTGCAGTTACACAAAAACATTTGGAGAACTGTGAGCAGGTCCGGGCATCACAACTTAGGAGGGATAGATTGACCTTGGAGAGAGTACAGTGTAGGCTTACAAGAATAAAAGCTGAATTTCAGAGACTTAGATATGAGGAGGGATTGCAAAAATTAGAGTCAAATGTGTCGTGCTGGAAAAGCACAGTGGGTCAGGCAGCATCCGAGCAGCAGGAAAATCGTTTTGGGCAGAGACCCTTCATCAGGAATGAGGCTGGAAGCCTCAGGGGTAGAGAGATTAATAGGAGGGGGGAAGGTAGCTGGGAGTGCAACAGGTGGATGGAGGTGCGGATAAAGGTGATAGGTCAGAGAGGAGGGTGGAGCGAAAAAATAGGAAGCAAGATGGACAGGTAGGACAGGTCATGGGGACAGTGCTGAGCTGGAAGATTGGAACTGGGGTAAGGTGGGAGGAGGGGAAATGTGGAAACTGGTGAAATCCAAATTGATGCCCTGGGGTTGGGAGGTCCCGGGACTGAAGATGAGGTGTTTTTCCTCCAGGCATCGGGTGGTAAAGGAGTGGCGATGGAGGAGGCCCAGGATCTGCCTGTCCTCAGCAAAGTGGGAAGGGGAGGTGAACTGTTGGGCCATGGGGCGATGGGGTTGATTAGTGCAGGTGTCCCGGAGATGTTCTCTGAAGCGCTCTGCGAGTAGAGGAGACCGTATCAGGAGCAACAGATAAAGTACGCCTATTGCACCCTCAGCTACCTTCCCCCAAACCCACCCCCCTCCAATTTATGTCTCCATCCCTGAGGCTCCCAGCCACAGTCCTAATGAAGGTCTTTTGCCTGAAACATCGATGTTCCTACTCCTCAGATGCTACCTGACCTGCTGTGCGTTTTCAGCACCACATTCTTGACTCTTATCTCCAGCATCTGTAGTACTCACTTTCGCCTAATTGTATAAATTAATCCTGTTTTATCTGTAATTTATATGGTTAAGGGATGATCTGATCAAAGTGTTCAAGATATTAACAGGAAAAGATAGGGTAGATACAGATAAACTATTTCCACTGGTTAGGGATTCTAGAATGAGGGAACAGGGTCTAAGAGTTAAGGCCAGATGATTCAGGAGAGATGTTAGGAAGCAATTCCACAAGCAAAAGGTGCTGGTTTTTAGAACTCTTCACAAATGGCAGTGGATGCTGGATCAGTTAATTTTAAATTTAAGCAAAGGTATTAAGGGATGTGGGCTAAAGACAGTTAGTACACAAGTTAGCCATAACCTTATTGGATGGTCTCCTCCTGTTTCTGTGAAGTTGTTTTTCTGTTTGGCAGGAAAGGAGATGTGAGCTCCTGCAGACATTGTGGAAATGGCTAAAAGGTCTATCTATAGCAGTGCTTGCCAAACTTTTTCCCACAATGATTCAATTTAAAGCTTCCAAAGTTGTCGTAATCCTACAGTGAGATTAGTGAGACAGTTGGATAGGGGTGGATCAGAGTGTGGAGTAAGGGAGACAGACCTGTTAGAGTGGAGGTGGTGGGAACACTATGGGTGCAGGATGGAGCGAGACTAAGGGGGGAAGCTGTGAGCGTGGGTATCTCTAAGATTAGGAGCGCAGCTCAGTCAGAGCTCCATGGTGGCCACAGCTACTTCAGAGCTTGGAAACTCAAATTTCCAGCTTGAGAGCCCACTCGGTGTCCTGACCCTGGAAAGCCGTGGTCTAAAACCTGTGAGGCCCCAAGAAGCTGAGTGTTCTCTCAGAAATGGCCAAACCGTGATCTGGGATGTTTGTGTTTTTGCTCTCGATTATGCAGTTGAAAAGAAAGACTGGAAAGCTATACTTTCAGGACTCTTGTAACCTAAGGGAGAGAAAGGGTTTGTTGAGATGTGTTCGTGCTGACACTAATTGTAACTTTGAAACTGAGAGGTTAAAGCTGCTGTCAGGCAGGTCTCCTGACCTACCGAAAGACCAGCAAACTATGGAACTACACTGTTACGTAATATCACATCTCTGTGGGAGTGACGTGAATATTTGTGGTTGTGCAGCTGCATCTTGCTTGTATCGGTCACTTCAGGTTAAATTCACAATTTATTTGAAGTATCATTTTCCTGTTCATTCAAATTCGAACTAATTCATTGTTACTTTTGTTACAAAGTGGCGACTTCTTGCCAATGTCTGCAAATTCTTTGAGATTATTTTGGTTTACAGTTACTGATGTAACAGGAGGAGAGTGAGGTGGAGAAGTGGAGGAGGCTAGGGTGAGAATCGCAGTGATTGGAAAATAGGCATGACCTCCAATGGTGGAATGAAGTGCACGGGGGAAGTGCAGGAGGCCAGAGTCGGAGGAGGGCAGAAGGGAGTCACATGGACAAGAGAGGTCACAAGCCTTATGGTTTGAGCATGAGCTCAGGGTATGGTGCCACTGAAGCCAGTCAAACAAGCCTCAGCTACAGTGGACGGAGTGGGGAAGTTAAAGGAAGGTAGTGCTGTTACAGGGATGAGGTGAGGAAAGGAGGTGCTTTCCCATCCCATGGATCAAAGAAAGTCTGAGCAGGATGGGCCTCATTGTGTGAATACTCTGTGTAGCCCTGTCCTGGAGGAGACAGTGTATTTTAAGCTCTTAAAGAATGGCTGCCCAACAGCTAACAGGCTTTCCCCATCCCACCTCCCTTCATGAGTCAACGTTCTCCAGTCTTGCCACACGGTGGTGACACTGAGCACAGGAGATGGCTCTTAATTGTCATTAAAACCAGAACCAATTGTCATAGGCTGTGGAAACTCTGGAAACCCTGCCTTCCAGTCAGGGACTGGTGAAAAACGGAGAGTTAAACTCGAGTAGCCAGTTAAGACCAAGAAAGGACTTTTAACTAAAAGAGAAATGATTTTTAACAGGAAGCTGAACCTGATTCCCTGAGTATTTTAATAATATCCTTCTTGCAGTTTTTATTGCTTATTTAGTCACACATTGGCTGCTTCTTTAAGATGATCCATAATCTCAAACCTAGTTAATGACCTAGTTACTTATTCAAATTGAAGGATTATTGGTTTATCTCTGTCCAGAAAGTTAATGTTTAATTCAAGCAATTCTTTATAGCTTCAATGTATTCCCTCAAATACTGAATTATTGTTCGTATTTAGAAACAGGAGAGGGTTATTCCACCTGCTGGGTCTGCTGCCCAGGAACAAGAGACTTTTACACAGGAGGCAATCAGAACCATCCTTCTCCCTGCCAAACAGGGCTAATTCCAGGTACTGAGTATTTTTGCACAAGTACCATTGCTACCCCTCCCAGAATGGGCAAAGTCCCCAGAATTTGTCTTCATCTCCCTGGTGCTGCAGGTCACATGATGATTGCTCGAATCAATTGGGGTAATTATTCCTCATAATCAATTGTCCTTCCATTCAGCTCTGCAGCCTGAGTGAGAATCCCCCCAACTATTGGGGAACAACCAGTTTCGATCTACCAGAAGGTCATGGTTATAGTGTTAAAACTTTGGGTCCTTGAAATTGGTGGGTTTGGGTAACCCCCCCCCCCCACCCCCCCCCCCCCCCCCCCACTCCATCCCTCACCTCACAGTATGGGGTATGGGACCCCTGAAAAAATGCCAGAAGTTTCTCTGTTCTTGCACCTCCATTTAATTGCACTACTTCTAGGATTGCAGTAGCAACTCAGCTAACCTTTGCTGCATTATATCCTTTGATATGAAATCTTGTAAACAATAATGATCCCTGTCATTATTCTGCATAATTTTGTGGACTTCAGTCTTTTCAAGATATTGTACATTAACCCTCGAGCAAACAGTTTCTCCAATGATGTTGTCCACAGCTGACCTCTCTGTAAACTGATGGGTCAGGACATCCTAGGATAAGATGGGTCAAGTGGACACGCTGTGCAGAATTTCAAGGGTTAAAAGCCAAGCTTCTGGAAATTAATGCTCTTGGGTTTAGAAAGCTGTGAAGGTGATTTAATTGATTTTCTTTTGCATTAGCATGTCCAGTCATCATCTAACTAAAGCCTCCAGAATTTATGGTGCGCAGTTTTAGACCCCTTATCTCAGGAAGGATGTACTGGCCCTGGGTATGTTCAGAGGAGGTTCATGAGAATGGTCCCAGAAATGAAAAGCTTAGCATATGAGGAACATTTGAGGACTTTGGGTTTATAGTCGATGGAGTATAAAAGGATGAGGGGGGAATCTATTGAAATATACAGAATACTGAATGGCTTGGACAGACAATCAGCCACACTATCCGCAACTCTACCAATCTTTGTATTGTCTGTAAACTTACTAATTCGACAGGCCATGTTAACAGGAAATAACATTAGTAAGATAACCATCACCCTTAAGGAACAAATCAGAATTTCAGCACATTCCACTTGCCCTAGCTAATCCAAGACTGACCATGCACTGTTCATGTACCTTGTCAGTCAGAAGTCTTGTGTTGGTATTCCAGAGTGAACTGCCTTTATTAAGTATTACCGTATTGCAATTATTATGATAAGGGCTGAATATATTCTGTGACACTTGTGAAAACATACTTATGTCCTGAGTGTCTTGTACTTAGACCTTTAGACTGGCTCTCTCAGATCAATCTACAATTGTATTTGACCTAAGTCTTGCGATTAAACTTAAATTGAAAACCCCAGATCTTACACAACTTTTACCATTCTCTCCTTGTTGAAAGTGATTCTCCTCACTTGGAGCTGCTCACTGAATATTACATCTGTGTGGGCTTGCAAGTTCTTTTTGAAAGGGACAATATCTTGAACACTGTCTTCTCAAGTCATGTTTCATTCTTCTGTCCTCCATACAGTTCAGTCCTTTCCATTACTGTTGCATACAACAGAATTCCAATTGGAAAATCCCACTGCAAGGCCTCAGAGCAGGTTAACAAAACCTTTTTGGTAATATCAGAGACCCTCAGACTGTAAGTCCAGATCATTCCAGGAATAAGATCAGAGTAAAATGTTTCCACCCCTTCTTTAAGTGTCGTGACCACCCCTCTACATTGAATTAACAGGAATGGATTTGTCCTGATTGTGTTAAGCATTTGTACAAGATCATCAATATCACTTTCAACTTTCAGGTTGCTTTGTTGTATTCCGTTCAACAGCAGATTCAACCAATTCAATATGTATATATTTATGACTTTCATACATTAAGTTAGAAAGAAAGAATTGCATTTGTATAGCTCCTTTTACAAGCCAAGGATAGCTTGAAGTTCCTCACAGTGAATGAAGTTCGAATAAAATGCTATTAATGTTATAATGTGGGAAACCTGGCAGCCAATTTGCATAGTTCCCACAAACAAATTACACTAATGCCGTTACATCAATATTTCAGGAGTGACACAGTTTTTTCATTGCGAATATTTATTAGAGAAATAGACAATTTTTGAGACAGGTATTCAGTAATGTAACTAAGCAATTTTTATTTAAATGCAGTAATTTCAGACAATCATGCTGCACCTTCATTGTTATTTCAGTAGAAAAGCAAGGGTTATTTGACATTTTGATCTTCACACTGCTGCAGTTTATTATCTCTAGTACGCAAAGATCTCACTGAGTTGGAGGCTACTACTGTGCATTCTCGGAACAGCCCAATTTTCAGAATCCATTTATATGTGTAGGAACAGCACAGAACACTGGGAATATTTACGCTGCCTATATCATAAGGAATACCTCAGCATATCTGGTATTGATTTACAGCAGAGTCTTGAAGATTGTCAGTGAGAAGCTCCCTTGCTCTGTTGAAACTATGCTGAGAGGACATAAGGAGAAGCCTGGAGCACACTCCAGTTTGCTGGATGGCTGGTATGCAATGTAAAGAGATGCTAACAGCATGGGTTCAATTCCTGCATCTGGCTGAGGTAACCATGAAGGACTCTCCTTTTCAACCTCTCCCCTTGTCTGAGATTATTGGGCTCCTGTTTGAAGCACCACAAGCCCAACTGGCTCAGGAGTTAAACTTCCAGATCTGCCAGAGAGCCTTTCTTTCCAAACAATGTGTCTGAGGATTTCTGGTTCTGTGAAAGGATACGGATGGTGATTTGTCCCATTATGGATCATTTACACAGCTTCACTTTCCCCCAGAGAGCAGAGTTTGTTGCAGTTACAGACTCTGTCATTGAGGGGGTTAGGCAGGTGTTTGGGAAGTGGGCAGTGAGGGGAAGTCAGGATGGAAAGGAGGAGTGAGATAGTTGGTGTGAAGTGTAAGGGTGGTAGGGATAGTGTGTGGAGGTGGGGTAGAGTAGGTGAGGATAAAAAAAAGTTGGAGAAGAAGATGAAGTGACAGTGGAGAAGGCAGTGAAGGTTGGAGGTGCTGGCTAATTTGAGTGAGGTTTAATGATGTTGGTGGTAAAGAACAGTCAGAATTTCCAAGCTCTCAGATATCACATGGGCTCTGACTGAGCGTGTCTGACTCTGTGTGGGCATACATACAGGAGTCACATGATTTCTCACCTCTATCCAGTCAAACAGATGCTGATATGTTTATGACCAATAAATGGAAATGTTCAGGAAAATGAAAAGAATGCACAATTTTTTCAATGCCACTATTTTTTTCTTACTTGTGGAAGATGAATATGTGATTTTTGAACATTGTGAGTAATGGGTGCCATTTGGCTCAGTGGTTAGCACTGCAGTCTCACAGCACCAGGGTCCCAGGTTAGATTCCAGCCTTGGGCGACCATCTGTGTGGAATTTGCATGTTCTCCCTGTGTCTGTGTGGGGTTTCCTCCCACAGTCCAAAGATGTGCAGAGTAGGTGAATTGACCATGCTAAATTTGTTAGGTGCATTAATCAGAGGGAAATGGGTCTGGGTGGGTTACACTTTGGAGGGTCGATGTGGACTGGTTGGGCCGAAGAGCCTGTTTCTGCACTGTAGGGAATCTAACCTAATCCTATTGGGATCTTTTATGAAGCACCACGAACTCAATTGGCTCAGGAGTTAAACCACCTAGGGTTTAGCAGGTAGGAGATAATAAACAATATTTTACTGTTGTCCAAATGCTATTGGAGGTTTCTTCAAACACTCCACTGATTCTTGGTTTCTTCTAGTGCTTCTTCATTTGGCTAACAGATAAGCCATAAGGCAGGGATAATTTACCTTTGGACCATGTCTACTCCAGACATCAACCCGATGTCACTCACTGGAACATTCCGGAAAATCTGGACATACTGCTGTTGTTGGAAGAAAATCTTTTACCAGAGTCTCTACCTCAACAAGCATTGCTTTGCCAGAAACAGGAGCTCATTGCCCCAAAGATCTCTTCTGGTGAGAAAGGATCATTTCAGAGGTCTCATGCAGCTTGCCTTAGGGAACCAGCAGAAAGGATCTGAGAAAAATATTTTTGGAATCGGTTTGGATTGTTCCCTCTCCCAGGAAATTGATCGACTGAAGCAGGTGAGCAAAGAAAGAAATGGCTCTCATCACCCTTTGTACTTGACTTTGCCAAATTTCATGTTTTTTTATTGATAAGGTTGGTATTTTGAGTCCCTCCAGTAACTTATCAATATATAAGCATCTTGCTGCACTTAAATGAGATGGATTAGCTGTCCATTATCCACCCACCCACTTCCAGGTCCTGTTCTGTATGGATTGCTTCCATAACAGCCAACTCATTTTCAACTATTCATAGTTCCTGTTATCACCCATTCAGCATTTACTTCTTCCCCGGCTTACTATCAACAATCCCTTTGTCTGCTTCCCCTAAATACACACAACCTGCCTGAACTTAAATACCAGCTGCTTTCAATATTGACAAAGGTTCGCTGAACTTGAAACATTAACTCTCTCTTTCTTTCCACAGATGCTGCCAGACTTGCTGGTTTCTGTATCTGGGTTAGCTGCTGCTACAGGCTTAACTGAGTCCTGATCGCTGAGGTGTGCCTTCTCTGATTACTAACCACAAGTTTCCTGAGCATTTGTTGAAACAATCTGGTGGTTATGACATCATGTCCGTGAAGGTTTCTAATCAAACAACAATTTGGGCACATATCCAGAGACACCACCCACATACAGTATTGATCTCGAGCTGAATAAAACTAGCCAGCTTTGTTGGAAAGCCCTTCCTGAAGAAGGGCTCATGCCCGAAACATCGATTCTCCTGCTCCTTGGATGCTGCCTGACCTGCTGCGCTTTTCCAGCAACACATTTTCAGCTCTGATCTCCAGCATCTGCAGTCCTCACTTTCTCCTCAAAGCTTTGTTAGAAAAGTAACACCAGTCTCTAATCTAATCTCAAGTAATTTGGTCATGTGTGTAAATTCCCCAAGGTATGATTTTATGGTTCATACTGTTGCCTGAGTTCCCTGTTAAGAAACCTTATTGTTTCTCCCAGGAAACAACACATACCTCCCCCAGGAAAGAGAGAATTAGTATTTCTGTAGTGTCTTTCATAGCCTGGGGCTGTCTCATTGTCCTTTGCAGCCAATGAACCATTTTTGAAGATTAGTCACTTTTACAATGTACAAGATATGGTGACCAACACCTGCAAAACAAGATCCCACAAGCTACATTCCTCCCCCTTCCTTCACACCCCCAATCAACTTCAATCACCTCAGCATTCACTTCCTCATTATTTGTTACTGTGGTCTGTTGCTAAGAGATTTATTTTGTGGGGGTGAGGTAAGATTCGAGACACAATCTGAATATAATGTCCAGGCTTAGAATCTATCTAGGTATCACAGTGTGAGGTTGTCACTCACCCCAGACTTCCACTATCCCACTGCCACCCCTTCCCCAACCCTGAAATAAAATTAAAACCTTTGCTAACTCACCCCAGAACTTGTGTGCAAAATGAAGGCTGGCCTTGCAGTGTGGTGCATTGGGAGTTCTGCACTTTTGAAGGTGTAGACTTTCAGATAAAATGTGAAACTAATCAACCAGCCAACGCTCCCAAGAGCCTGTAAAAGATCCCCGGTCACTATCTTAAAGAAGAGTGGGTAAGTTCTCTTCAGGGTCCTGTCTGATATTTACCCCACAATCGTCATCAGTAAGACGTGATGGTCTGGTCGTTACTACATTGTTGGCTGTGGGAACTTGCTGCGTGCAAATTGGTTACTGTGTTTTCTCGATTACTTCATTGTAACATTGTAAAGGTTCTACAGGAAGGAATTTTTAAAGTAGGAAAACAGAATGTTGATGATAGAGGAAACAGAGTTGGGATGACTAGGTCTTGTTCAGAGTGAGGAGAGGGCATTCATTCTTAATAAGACTAAGGAGTGGGCTGAGGGAAAATGTCAGAGCACGGAATTCGTAGCAAAGGGAATGGTTGAGATGCAGACCACCACTACATCTTTCAAATGAGAAACAAGGCAAATCTTTGGATGCAGAATTACATAAAGTCAGAGGGAGAAAGCAGGGTATATTGGGATTAGTCTGGGATTGATACAGTGCAATGTCGTGAGCATGGGCAATGGAATTACTTTAGGATTGTTATAGGGCTATGCAGTAACACACCTCGGTTCTTCCAACAACACCTTCCAAATCCTCAATCTCTACCAGCTATAAGAACAATGGTAAAAGATACATGGAACACTACCACCTACAAGATCCCTACTAAATCATTCACCAACTTGAAACTATATCACTGTCAATCAGTTCAAATCCTGGATCTCCCTTCCTCATTCTTGTTTATCAATTAATTGTCAATTAGGGATGGGCGATAAAGTCACTGACATCCTGTGAACAAAAGAGAATGGTCTGGTAGCATTTGTGGAGAGAGGACTAGAGATGAAGTTTTGAGTTGAATGACATTTTCAGAGTAGTAGGATTATTTTGGGTTTGATACTGGTCTGCGAAGAACTTGAGACAATGAGATTTGTTTGGGGTTGATGCAAGGCTATGGGCAACGAGATCAGTTTGGAAATTCACTGCAACTCATCAGTAGATATTGTGAAACTTTTATGTGCAGAATTTGCTTTTTTAAAAATTACACTTCAGATCTTTTGAAATATGGATTTAATGGAAATGGAAGATAATCATTATTCTTGTGAGTTTAAATTGGAGACAGTGCCACTTTTATTGAATGTTTGAGTGAAGAGAGTTATGGGTAAAATGTAGACACATGTGGGCACCTTGATTATACAATGTAGATGGGCTTGCTCTTGGCAGCATGTTCTTTAAGATGCCTACAGTGTTCCACAGATACCAGCTCTGGGGCACTTCTAAACATCCTGGAAAAAGCAACCCATACTGTGCATTAATTTATAAAAATTTCTTATTTTCTGCTTTTGTGAGTAAGCTGTTGATGGATCTAAAGGGTGATAGAATCTTCATCATCTGACTTCAGTTTTAACACAGACCCATCTTTGTTCCTGTTGTCAGGATCAAGGTCACTTTCCTCTCCCTCTTCTCCATCATCATGCCTCTCTATTACATGTTCTTCATTTGCTTCTGGCTCGATATCTTCCTTAAACCAGACGGCTTTGTAGCCTTCATCCGACTTCCTCTCCTTGGTGAGAATGGATTTCACCTCTGTGTCATTCTCAATCTCTTCTGGGGAGTGCTGCACTTTGTCATTTTCCTGGACTGTGGAATAACTTTGGGACATGGTGGCAGATTGGATTTCTGAAGATCCTGTTGGTTTGCTGTTTTCCATTGGTGGATCGAGGATAGTAGCCAGCCCAGCAGATTCGAAGATGGGAGGATTCTTCCACCTTGGCCAACTTGATTTTTTGGTCCCCTCAGATTTTGCTTCCTCCAAATATCCTTCATTTTCAAATTGCAGCTTGTCACTGTGTGATGTAATTGAACCTCTGGAAAACTGCAATGGAGAAAAGAGTTCTTGTAATTACCTAATTCCATTTATTGGTAAAGAGTGAGGGCAGGGTCAATTATACACATCAATAGTCTATAAAGAATACTTTTGTGATAGTATAACTGTTAGATCTCTATTAACATTCAAGATTATTCTTATTGTGACTGACAAACAATTAAGGAGTGGGGAAGGAAAGCACCACACTATAGATCCCTTAAAGGACTGTGAAAGCTGGAGGCCAGTTGGAATTTTCTAATTTCAGATTGATAATTTTTGGGCTAAGATTATTGCATAAAATGAAGCAAATGTGGGTAAATTTAGTTCAGTTCAGAGAGCAACTATGACCTTATGGAGTAGTTGAACAGGTTTGAGGGGGTGACTTATCTCCTCCTGCCACCTTGAGTGACATAGTGGTGAGGTAGAACTGGTAGAACAAGATACCATGATGTCACTCTGGGCAAATATGTAGGTGTGGATGAAGTGAAAGTGAAAAGAGAATTATTCAAGAATTGTTATAGCGCATCCCTCCCAGGGCCAGCCCATTGTAGACTTCCACAAGACCAAGAAAAGGCCATTTAGCTCAACATATTGGTGTCAGTTTTTTGAAGTAACTATGCAGTTAGTCTTACTCCACTATGCATTCCCTATAGTTCTACCTCACTTTCACTATCAAGTTGTCTGCTTCTCTTTTGAGAGTTGTTATGGAACTTGCTTCTACTGCCATTATAGGCAATGGATTCCAGGTCACAACCATCCACTGTGTAAGCAAACTACTTTGTTATTTTTTTAATTCACTCATAGCAGGTGAGTGTCTCTGGCTGGGCCAGCATTTATTGCCTATTCCTAGTTTCCAACAATGCTGTGGGTGTAGAATTATACATAGGCCAGGCCACGTAAGAATGGCAGATTTCCTTCCCTAAAAGACATTAGTAAACCAGATGTTTTTTTTCTAACTGTTGGCAATATTTCATAGTTATCATCAGACCCTGAATTCCAGATTCTATACTGAATTCAAATTCCACCATCTGTCAAGGTGGGATTTGAACCCAGGCCTCTAGAATGTTAGAATGATAATAGGAATGCATAGTGGAGTAAAACTAACTGCGTAGTTACTTCAAAAAACTGACGCCAATATGTTGAGCCAAATGACCTTTCATTGGTCTTCTGGAACTCTACAATGGGCTGGCCCTGAGAGAGATGCGCTGTAACAATTCTTGAATAATTCTCATTACAGTTTCACTTCTCCCTACCCTACCTCCCAGTAACATTCTGGTAATTCGGTGCTGCCACAGGGATTAGTGCTGGGGCCACAGATATTTATTATATATATTAATGACTTGGATGAGAAAAGTAAGAGTAGCCAAATTTGCAGAGGACTCAACAATAAATGAAAAAATAAGTGGTGAGGATGACACAAAGTGTCTGTAGAGGGGCACAGGTTAAGTGAGTGGCAGATTGCATTATGTGGTAAAATGTAAGATTACGCATGGTGGCAGAAGGATTAGAGGATTAAATATTATATAAATGAGAAAGACTATAGAAAGCTATGATACCAAAGAATTTGTAAGTCCTTGTGCATAAATCACTAAAAAGCTAGCATCCAATTTCAGCAGGTATAGGGAAGGCAAATAGAATATTGCCATTTATTTCCAAGAAAATGAAGTATAAAAATAGGGAGCTCTTTTGAAAACTGTACAAGATATTCATCAGACCACAGCTGGAATATTGTGACCAATTTTGCACCCCTATCTAAGGAAAGATATACTTACATTTAAAGCAGTCCAGAGAAGTTCATTACACTAATCCACCACATGGGCAGACTGTCTTATGAGGAGAGACTGAATAGGTTGGGCATGTTCTCATTGGAGTTTAGCAGAATGAGAGGCAATCTTATTAGAAAATATAAAAATCTTCGAGAACTTGACAGACTAGATGTGAAAAAGTTGATCCCACTTGTGGGAAAACATCTAGGACCAAGGAACATAATCTCAGAATAAGTGCTTGCCCAGTTATGATGGAGATAAGGAAGAATTTTTCTCTGAAGTAGTGAATCTGTGAAATTCTTTACCACAGAGAGTTGTCAAGGCTGGATCATTAAGTAAATTCAAGGTTGAGATGGACAGACGGCTTGGATGAATATATGTTTGCTCAATTTGCTCATGATACTGAGATAGGTAGGAATGTGAAGAGGACATAAATAGATATGGATAGATTAAGTGAGTGGGCAAAACTTTAGCAGATGGAGTATTTCGTAGGCAACTGTAAACTTTGGCGGATGAATGGAAAAGCACCATATCTTATACAAGGACAGAGATTGACAGAGATATCTGGGAGTCCTGGTACAAGAATCACAATACGTTAGTACATGGTTGCAGCAAGTGATTAGGAAGACATATAGAATATTGTGTTTATTGATACAGGAATTGACTATAAAAGTTGGGATATTTTGCTACAGTTGTATTGAGCATTGGTGAGGCCACATCTGGAGCACTGTTTAAAGTTTTGGTCTTTTTAGCTAAGAAAGGATATAGATGCACTTCACTAATATTTTTTGAAGAGGAGGATTATCCTATGACGAAAGGTTGAATAGGTTGGGCCCCTTTCCAGTATAGTTTCCAAGAATGAGACGTGATCTTACTGAAACACATAAGATCTTAAGATGACTTGATAGGATGGATGCTAAAAGGATGTTTCCCTTCGTGGGAGAAACAAAGACTAGAGAACCTGATTTAATTAAGACTGAGAAAAGAAGGAATTTCTTTCTCTCAAAGGATAGTGAGATTTATTTGGTACTGTCTTCAGAAAACAGCAGAGGTGGAATTATTAAATACCTTTAAGGCAGAGATAGATAGATTGATTAATGACCGCTAAGGAAGTGAAAAGTTATTGATAGTAGATGGGAAAGTGGAGTTAAGGCCACAATCCAATCAATCAATCATTATATTATAGAGGGGCCAAATGGCCTTAATTCAATGCTTGTTCCAGTTATTTTAGATTGTCTCTCTTCATTCTCCTTAGTAAAATATATCAGTTCACCTCTTTCTGCACTGAATTGCATTTGTTTCAGCAAGCCTTTAATCACTTTCCTTGTTTTTTTACCATATATCTGAGTTTTGGGTCATCAATAGACTTTGAAATGATACCCAAGAAGTTTTTAGATATAAAATTCTATCATATCCCACTCTTCATCTGGGACAAGCTTTTTCAAGGTTTGTCTAACCAGGCAGATAGGTTTCTCTGTTCAGGTACCTCAGGGTTCAGCCACTCACAATTTTTACCTTATTCACTGATCCGTCCTGTAGTTTTTCCCATTCCATTTTCCCTCTATGGATTTTGTGGAGAAGAATTCCAATGATGATGAAACAAATAATGAGCAATATGGCTAATGGAACTCCAAGAGCTGCCATGTGTTTGGCTTCATACTTCAGCCTTGGGTTTACTGCTGGTGAGCCTGGAAAACAGCATTTTATTGAAACAAATGGCACATTGAATCTCTGTGATATCAATTATCAAAAAAAAATTCTTATTGAATACTATGGATGCAGAAACAGCATAAACTTTGAGCTTGTTAACCCAATCTAGAAATATATCTAATTTAGAACTATTACCCTTGTATCCAATCAGTCCACATATTCACCCCTCTTCATACCCACCTCCAGTTGCACAACCCATAATAACTTGTATTTATTTTATACAATTAATTAGTAAACATGGTAACATAGATGATAGGAATAGGCCGTTCAATATGATCACGGCTGATCATCCAACTTAGTACCCCATTCTCACTTTCTCCCCATACCCTTTGATCCCTTTAGCCCTAAGACTATCACCTGATGAAGGAACATCACTCCGAAAGCTAGTGTGCTTCCAATTAAACCTGTTGGACTACCTGGTGTTGTGTGATTTTTAACTTTGTACACCCCAGTCCAACACCAGCATCTCCGAATCACAAGCCCTAAGAACGATATCTAATTTCTTCTTTAAAACATTCAATGGCTTCAGGGTAAAAACATGCCAAGGTGAGTCATAAGAGTTTATTGAATCAAAACTATCGTCACGAGCCATTTAAGAAGACGTTAGACAGAATGTTGCAGAAATGACGGAGACCTTAGCCATTGGTGAGATCCCCATGTTGTATTTTTACGAGAAGGTCCATTATGTCTTATTCTTCTCAGACACTCAAGAGGCCAATGGTGAACCTTCTTCCCAGGAATTAAGGAGCTTGGAGGGATGTGGTGGGGGTGGGGGCAGAAGTCCTACCCAATGAGCTGTTGGCCAATCGGAGGCTACCTCCACAGTGGCACAATGCCACAAAGTCGTGCAGACTGCTTCCAGCACTGCTGCCATCTGAGTCCTTGAATCATGGAGTGATGGGAGATAAGGGATGCATGAAGAGGCCCTGTGTGGCAAAGGAGATTAGCAGCAAGCAGCAACCCCCACATATGTTCTTAGTTGACAATGGGAGAGAAAGGCGGTCCAATGGACTTCTCACCAAGAATTTCAAGCCCTGATGAAGGGCTTTTGCCTGAAACGTCGATTTTCCCACTCCTCAGATGCTGCCTGACCTGCAGTACTTTTCCAGCACCACTCTAATCTAGACACATATATTTTAGCAAAGCCTGCCCAACATATTGCATCAGTCAACATCACACATCTCACATTCTATTCGGTACCTTATGATATTACATAAAACTCTCAATGGAGCTTCTGTGTGAAGAATCCAGGACTGGACAGCCCCCAGCCCCTGATTGCCATCCCACCTTCTCTCACCTACGGTCATGGGTGCCTGGATCTCTGGCAGGTGCAATGTCACCAGCAGCCCTGCTCCTACTGGTGCTGTAGTGATGAATAACCTCTGATTAGCCAGCATCACTTGGTAGGCTGGACTCCCCTTCCCCAAAAACCACCCCTTCTTTGACTGTGGTGGTCATAGGAGGAGGGCCTGCTCTCTCACTCCACCTGATGAAGGGACTGCACTCCGACAGCTTGTGAGATTTCGAATAAACGTGTTGGACTATAACCCGGTTTTGTGTGACTTCTGACATGAGGAGGATGCAGGGGAGCCTTAGGGAAGGGCAGGGGAGTGATTTTCAATAGGACCCGCTTCCCAATGACAGGATCCATCAACCACAAAGTACCTGATAATGAGGACATACCCTCTCCTGTGAAGAGTTTCCTGAATAGCTTTCTAAGGATAAAGGAATGCTGTGTGTGTCGTGTTAATGTATGAATTTAGAGCAGGAATAGACTAATCAAACTTCTGTAAACTGCTCTGCCACAAATGAATCTCGCTGAATGGTGGGGGCTCAGTTTTAATGGGCATTAATTGGTTCATTAATGAACCTGACTGTCAGTAGTATCTGGGAATTCTGTGTTGGAGTGTTGCCTTTTGACTTAATCGGGGAGGCTTTTCCACAGCTAGGAGACTGATATCTGGCATTTCCTGTAGCTAGCTGGGTCCCAGAACAATTCCCTCTGCAATAGGCAGTATTTAATCTAGCCCCATGTTTCTGTAATAACGTTAGACTGAACCCATTCAGCTCTACTTGTACCATTCAATTTGCTTCTCTTGTTACAAACAATTCTGCATTTGATAAAAATCCTTTAGTTTTTTTTTTCAAATTTCCTCCTGATCTAACCTTATTCATTGGTCAAGTTGCAATTAAACTTATCATTAGTTCTTATTACAAACCATTTAAATTTACACAAATTTACTGCTCTGTGGCCTTGACCTTTCCCTTCACGCTGATAAGTCTCCCCTCAGTTTAAGTTCTCCTTTCTTTATAATTCAAAACCCTAGCTCCTGCCCATTATTTGAATTGCCAAGACACCAGCCCCAGCTAAGTTTAAGTGAAGCCCATCTGAACAGTACAGCGTGATCATGGGGATGAGTAAGTGACAGTGACTGTGTGAGAGTGACGTGATGTAAGACCAGCTGGCTTACTTGTTGTTCCGGGTCCATCGGGTGGTTTCCTGGATGGAGTTATTGACCCTGGAGGCTCAGGATTATTTGTTGTTATTGATCCAGAGACCTGAGGTTTTGTGCTTGTTGGTCCGGGTCCAGCTGGCTTTGTTGTTGTGGATCCTTGGGGGGTTCCAGGAGGGACTTTTGATGGACTGGTTGGCCCAGTCCCAGGAGGTTTAGTTGGTGGTTTAGGTGTTCCATTTCCATGGGGTGTGGTCGTTTTCACAGTTGTTGTTGCTGGGTTAGAAATGAGCTCATTTTAGTTGCCTGAAACAAATACTGAAACAGCTAGTGTCCAATTGCAGCAAGACCTGGGATAACATCCAGACTTGACTAAAAATTGGCAAGCAACACCCATTTCCCAAAAATGGCAGGTAATGACTATCACCAACAAGACAGAATCTAATTATCTCCTCTTAACATTCCATACCATGACCATCACTGAATCTCCTAATACTAACTCTCTGGTGGTTACCATTGACCGGAAACTAAACTGCCATCTAAAGAAAAACAGAAATTGCAGGAAAATCTCAGCAGGTCTGGCAGCATTGTGGAAAGAAATCAGAATTACCATTTTGGGTCCAGTGACCCACCTTCAGAACAGTAAATACCATCTAAATACTATGGCTATAAGAGCAGGTCAGAGGCTAGGAATTCCACAATGACTGACCTTCTATATCAGTAATGCCTGTCCACCATCTGCAAGGCACAAGTTAGGAGTGTGAATGAATACATTTGCGTAGTGGATGCAGCTTCTACAACATTCAAGAAGCTTTACACCATCTAGAACAAAACAGGCCACTTCACTGGCTGCCAATCCACCTCATTAAATGTTCATTCCATTCACCACTGACACTTCAGCAGCAATGTGTATAATATACACATAGATGTAGTGCATTAACTCACCAAAGCTGTTTTATTAATACCTCTACCACCTAGAAGGACAGGGGCCATGGGTGCAAGGAAACACTGCTACCTGCAAGTTCCCTCAGGCTGCACACCATCTAAATTTGGAAATATATTGCCAATCTCTCATTGTCGCTGGATGAAATTCTGGAATTTTTTTCCTAACAACACTCTGGGTATTTCTCCCCAAGGACAAAAGCGGTTCAAGATGTGGACGTCCTAAGGGCTATTAGGAAATTTGGATAAATGATTGCCTAACCAGGAATTCCTATTTCCCATGAATGATTATTTAAAAATTGGGATACCTGAGGTAAATGATGATCTTCAGGCCCTGGAGTGGAAGGAGATCTGGCTAATGAACCTTACACCTGTGAACTGCTTGGTCAGGAAGGAGGAAAACCACTTCGGAACCTCTTCAGACTTAATTGTCAGTTTATTGTACATCCATCAGGGCCATAGGTACATTAGCAACACACCAATTATTCATTATAGGATTCGAGGTCAGTTTTAATTCTCTTTCTTATTTTCTCTTTTCCGTTTCTCAGTACCCACATTATTTTCCTTACTTCGTGGACAGCCAGTTACAGATTTGTTTTTCAAAATTTAATGTGGCACAGGTCGGATTGAGTGTATACAAACAGGTTTGGATGTAATATTGGAATCCTGGTGCAGATCTGTGCCTTGTAATTAAGCAGCAGCCTTGAAGCTCAAGACAAACCCATTTCACTGAAAAATTCTTTTCCTTTCCTTAAATGGCAATAATGCTGAAGCTGGTATCACTAACACAAAAGTTACCGCTCATGACGACTAATTATAATGCATTATACAATGGGCATCATATTTGAAATCTAACAAAATATGTCTTTTTTAATTTCTCTGGAAATAAATTGTGAGTGAATTCTTCCTGAAAATATTTACAACCTATGCTACATGTACATTTCCTCAAGTTTCCTTGTAGCTATATAAAACAAAGGGTGAAACTTTTACGGTTGAAACTCTTCACCATTTCTTAACCTTTGGCACTTTATCTGGACATTAAACATCATGGTCAATGTCCAATAGGTGTTGCCAATTTAGATTCATACAAATTGCTCAATATTTTATTGTCAGGCAACAAGGACCTAGTTCAAACAAAACAGTGGAATGTTTTTTAAATGGTTCAGCTGATGATCACTCAAACTGAGACACAGTGCATAGACAGATAAATAATTCCAGTTACAAGGAAGAGAGAGGTTCCCCCAGGAGTACAGGAGGGTTATTAATAAACTGTCAAATTTCCAATAAGCAGCAGTTGGATTTTGAAGGAAACATGAGAAAGAATGAGACGGACTTGCTATGAGAATGAAATCCTGTGGGTACCATGCATTGTGATTCGGTGAGGACAGGAACATTACAGTTCTTTCAAATATAATTTTGATATAAGTTTCAGAGGAAAGATAATGTCAAATAGATGTGATATTAGATTTTATAAATTATCCTCAGGATATGGAATAGCTAACAAACCTCATATATATTGCCCATCCCTAAATGCCTTTGAGAAGTTGTGATTGATTGCCTCTTGAACCACTACAGTTCATGTAGTACCAGTATATCCACTGTGCTATCTAGGAGGGAGTTCAGGATTTTAACCAATGACTGAGGGAATTGCAGTATACCTGTATTTCCAAATCAGGGTAGTATGTGACTTGCAGGGAAACCTGGAATGAATGACATTCACATAATATTATTGTTCTTTCATGGTTTTAATTCTCAGTTGTGAGTTTTTGGACATTATCTTGCCACCTAACTGAGGATTCAAATCCATTCCGGACACTTGAGCAAATAATCCAGCTTGATAGTCCTGGTGCAGACCTGAGGGAGTGCTGCACTGTTGGAGGGACAGTACTGAGGGAACACTGCACTATCAAAGGATCAATATTGAGGGAGCACTCCCTCAATTATAGATAGTTCATCCTGACAGACCACTAAATTGTTGAAGAGTTTTTACTAAAGCAGTGCTGCACGTTTGGAGGATCAGTGATGCAAGGGTGTTGAATTATTTGATAGTCAATGCCAAGTGTGTCCTGTACTCTCAGAAGTGCTGCCATTTGGATGAGAAATTAATCTAAGACATCTTTCGCTGTCCCGCATGAGTGTGAAGAGCTAATCTCACTGCCCTCTCTCTCTCCTCATAGCCCAGTATCAATCCAAAACTAATTCCACTCACACGCTTGCTATAGTCTGAGATCAATCCAATCTAATCCCAATACCTCACTTTTACTCCATAGCACTACAAACTCGTCCATTTAAAACATTTATTCAACTTTCCCTTAAAAGGTACAATTATCCATTTGTTGTGAGAAAGCTTCCTATGCTCTAAATATTACCATGGTAGCAGCACACAAAGAGTCCACGCAACACTTTGAAACTGTTCTGCTTTTCAATTACATAATTGCTGACCTCTTCCATGCATATCCACTTTGCTCCATATCTTTGGATAACAGAGTTTATGGATATTTCATCATGCAACTTATCGTTTCTGGTCATTTAGCGATTAAAAACCATGTCAAAACCTGGATGCATTGTGAACTGTGAGCAGGATGGTGCAAAGATTCTAAGGAGCAGAGACAAGCTGCTGGAATGAGCAGTGAAGTGGCAGACAGCATATGAAACTGAGAAATGTGAATTGATTTGATTTGATTTGGTGGGAAGAATGGAGAAGCAATATAAACAACAGGGATGATTCTAAAGGGGGTGCAGGGATGGAGGCATTGCGAGATATATGTATATGCAAATCACTGGAAGTGGCAGGGTAGGTTGAGCCAGTGTCTAAAGTAGTGTACTGGATCCTGGGCTTTTTAATTGGGGCAAGGTGTACAAAAGCAGATATTTTAGAATAAACCCTTTAAATCACTTCTTCAGCCGTAATGTCCTGATCTAAGCACTGGATATTTGGAAGGATATATGTACATAGGAACATAGAAACAGGAGTAGGCCATTCAGCCCTGGAGCCTGTTCCACCATTAAATGAGATTTGTGGTCTAACACCATGTACCCACCTTTGACTCATATCCCTTAACACCTTTGCTTAACAACAATTTATGTATTTCAGATTTAAAATTAACAACTGACCCTGCATCCACTACCATTTGCAGAAGACAGTTCGAAATATCTACCACCCTTTGCGTATGGAGCTGCTTCCTAACACTTAACGTAAATGGTCTGGCCTTAATTCTCAATCTCTATCACTTAGTTCTAGAATCCACAATTAGTGGAAATCATTTATCTTTATTTTTCCTCTTAATATCTTGAAGACTTCAATCAAATCAACCTCTAAATTCTAGAGATAAATTTGTGTAATTTCTCCTCATATCTAAACTTCAGAAGTCCCATTATTATTCTTGTAAAATTATGTTGTACTCCGTTCATGGCCAATATATCCTTCATATGGTGTGGTGCTCAGATCTGCTAACAGTCCTCCAAGTGTGGTCTAACCAGCGCTTTGTGCAACTGCAGCATAACATCTGCATCTTGTACTCCAGTCCTCTAGATATAAAGACTAGCATTTTCTTAGCTTTCCTGACTATTGTCTGCACCTGTTTGAGACATTTTAAAGATCTGTGCAGCTGAACCCCGAGTGTCTTTGAACATCCATTCTTTGTAACTTCTAGAAAGTATCCTGATCTATCCATTTTCTGCCCAAAATAGATAGCCACACACATATTTACATTGAAATCCACCTGCCACAGTTTTGTCCATTCACTAAATCTATCAACATCCCCTTCTCATTTTCTGCTAACTACATATGCTCTACTGGTACTATGCATTTTGTGTCTTGTTACGAGAAGTTCTAAATTTGATAAAATGCCTTGAATTATTTTCCAAATTTCCTCCTGATTTAATATTATTCATTGCTCAAATTGCAGTTAAACTTATCATTAGTTCTTATTACAAACCATTTAAATTTACACAAATTGTTGCACTGCTCTGTGGCCTTGACCTTTCCCTTCACGCTGATAAATCTCCCCTCAGCTTGAATTCTCCTTTCTTTATAATTCAAAGCCCTAGCTCCGGCCCATTATTTGAATTGCCAAGACACCAGCCGCAGCTAAGTTTAAGTGAAGCCCATCCGAACAGTACAGCGTGATCATGGGGATGAGTAAGTGACAGTGACTGTGTGAGAGTGACATGATGTAAGACCAGCTGGCTTACTTGTTGTTCCGGGTCCATCGGGTGGTTTCCTGGATGGAGTTATTGACCCTGGAGGCTCAGGATTATTTGTTGTTATTAATCCAGAGACCTGAGGTTTTGTGCTTGTTGGTCCGGGTCCAGCTGGCTTTGTTGTTGTGGATCCTTGGGGGGTTCCAGGAGGGACTTTTGATGGACTGGTTGGCCCAGTCCCAGGAGGTTTAGTTGGTGGTTTAGGTGTTCCATTTCCATGGGGTGTGGTCGTTTTCACAGTTGTTGTTGCTGGGTTAGAAATGAGCTCATTTTAGTTGCCTGGAAATCACAGAATCAGGATTCATTTGCGACTCTTCAAATACTGAAACAGCTAGTGTCCAATTGCAGCAAGACCTGGGATAACATCCAGACTTGACTAAAAATTGGCAAGCAACACCCATTTCCCAAAAATGGCAGGTAATGACTATCACCAACAAGACAGAATCTAATTATCTCCTCTTAACATTCCATACCATGACCATCACTGAATCTCCTAATACTAACTCTCTGGTGGTTACCATTGACCGGAAACTAAACTGCCATCTAAAGAAAACAGAAATTGCAGGAAAATCTCAGCAGGTCTGGCAGCATTGTGGAAAGAAATCAGAATTACAATTTTGGGTCCAGTGACCCACCTTCAGAACAGTAAATACCATCTAAATACTATGGCTATAAGAGCAGGTCAGAGGCTAGGAATTCCACAATGACTGACCTTCTATATCAGTAATGCCTGTCCACCATCTGCAAGGCACAAGTTAGGAGTGTGAATGAATACATTTGCGTAGTGGATGCAGCTTCTACAACATTCAAGAAGCTTTACACCATCTAGAACAAAGCAGGCCACTTCACTGGCTGCCAATCCACTTCATTAAATGTTCATTCCCTTCACCACTGACACACTGGCAGCAATGTGTACAAGATGTAATGCATTAACCCACCAAACCTCTTTTGTCAATATCTTCTGCATTTGACCTCTACCACCATGGATGCATGAGAATACCACTAGTTGCATGTTCTCTCAGGCTGCATACCATCTACATTTGGAAATAAGTCACCATTCCATCATTGTTGCTGGGTTAAAATTATGGAATTTCTATCCTAACAGCAGTAAGTGTATTCCTCCCCAAGGACAGAAGTGGTTCAAGACAATGACGTCTCAAGGGCCATTAGGATGATGCACTAAATGCTGGCCTAACCAGGAACTCCCATTTCCCATGAATGAACATTTAAAAAATGGGATACCTAAGGTAAATGTTAATCTTCAGGCCCTGGAGTAGAAGGGGGTCTAGCTAGTGGGCCTTACACTTGCTAACTGCTTGATCAGGGAGGAGGAAAACCATTTCTGAATCGCTCTAGACTTAATTGTCAGTTTGTACTTTCCTCAGGTTGATTGGTACCTTCACAACACCCCATTATTTATTATAGGATTTGAGGTCAGTTTTAATTCTCTTTCTCATTTCCACTTTTCAGTCTGTCCCCACATTGTTTTTCTCATTTCATGGACAGCCAATTATAGACTAGCTTAGCAAAATTATTCGCTGCACAGATTGGATTGGGTGTATAAAAAGGGTTTGGGATGTGGAACTGGAATCCAAATGCAGATTTGTGTCTTGTTATTAGGCAACAGCCTTGAGCTCAAGAGAAGCACATTTCACTGAAAAATTATTTTCCTTTCCTCAAATGGTTGTAATGATAAAGCTGGTATCACCAAGTAAGAAGCTGACCCCTCATGATCAATAACTATAACGCATTGTAAAGTGGGCAGCATATTTAAAATCTGAAAAAATAATCTTTTTTAATTTTTCAGCCAAATTTCCTCCAAGTCTCAGGGAGTAAATTGTGAGTGAATTCGTTCTGAAAATGTTTATAACCCACGCTACACATTAGTTGCTTCAGTTACTAGATAAATGTGAGGTGCTACATTTTTTGTAAGGTATATCAGGGCAGGACATATACACTCAATGGTGGAGTGCTGGGAAGTATTGCTGAACAAAGAGACCTTGGGGTGCAGGTTCATAGTTCCTACAACAGGTAGCCAGGGTTGTGAAGGAGGCATTTGGTACACTTTCCTTTATTGGTCAGTGCATTGAGTATAAGAGTTGAATGTCATGTATAGGACATTGATTAGACCACTTTTGGAATACTGCATTCAGTTGTGGTCTCCCTGCTGTAGGAAAGATGTTGTGAAACTTGAAAGGCAGCAGAAGAGATTTACAAGGATGTTGACAGGATTGGAGGATTTGGGCTATTGGGAGAGCCTGAATAGGCTGGGCTCTATTTTCCCTGGAGTACCGGCAGCTGAGGGGGGACCTTTTAGATATTCATAAAATAATGACGGGCATAGATAGAGTGAATCGCCATGGCCTTTTTTTCCAAGGTAGGGGAATCCAAAACTGGAAAACATCGGTTTAAGGTGAGAGGGGAAAGATTTAAAACAGATGTAAGAGGCAACTTTTTCATGCAGAGTGTGGTGTGTTTGTGGAATAAGCTGCCAGAGGAAGTGGTGGAGACTGGTACAATTACAACATTTAAAAGGCATCTGGAAGGGTATATGAATAGGAAGGGTTTAGAGGGATATTGGCTAAATACTGGCAAATGGGACTAGATTAATTTAGGATATCTGGTCGGCATGGATGAGTTGGACTGAAAGTTCTGTTTCCATGCTGTACACTTGCATGACTCTATCTGACTTCCTTGTAGCTAATGTAAAACAAAGGGTGAAACCTTTATGGCTGAAACATGTGACCAAGTTCTAACCTTTGGCAGTTTATCTGGAGGTTAAACATCACGGTCAATGTCCAATAGGTGTTGCTAATTTAGGTTCACACAAATTGCTCAACATTTTATTGTCAGGCAACAAGGATCAATTTCAAACAAAACAGTGGAACTTTTCTTTTATGAGATTTAGCTGATGATCACTCAGACCAAGACATACAGTGCACAGATTAATCAATAACTACAAAAGTGAAATTTCCCTGGGCTACAGGAGGGTTACAAGTAAACAGTCACATTTCCAAGAAGAGGCAGTTGAATTTTCACAGAAATGTGAGGACAAATGAGACAGACTTGCAGTGAGAATGAAATTCCTTAGGTACTATGCATTGTGATTCAGCGAGGACAGGAACATTATAGTCCTTTCAAATATAATTTTGACAAGTTTCAGAGAGAAGACATCATCAGATAAATATGTTATTAGATTTTTAGAAATTATCCTCAGGTATGGGAATTGCTAACAAGCCTACTGTTTATTGGCCTTTGAGAAGTTGTGATTGATTGCCTCTTGAACAGTCCATGTGGTACAGGTACATCCGCTGTGCTATGAAGGAGCAAGTTCAAGATTTTAGCCCAAAGACTGAATGAACTGCAGTATATTACCAAGTCAAGATAGCTTGTGACTTGCAGGGAAACTTGGAATGAATGACATTCACATAATATTATTGTTCTTACACAGTATTAATTCTCACTGGTGAGTTTTTTGGATGTTATCTTGCCACTTAACTGAAGGTTTCAAAACCCATCTGGGGACTTAAGCAAATAATTCAGTTTGACAATCCTGGTGCAGTCCTGAGGGACTGCTGCACTGTTGGAGGGGTGGTACTGAGGGAGCACTGCACTGTTAAAGGGGCAGCACTGAGGGAGCACTGCACTTTTGGAGGGGCAGTAATGAGGGAACACTGCACTATCTGAGGATCAATATTGAGAAAGCACTATATTGTAGATGGTCCTTATTGAGGGACCACTATATTGTTGGAGTGTTATTATTAAAGCAGCGCTGCATTGTTGGAGGTCAGTAATGCAGGTGGGTTGTATTATTTGAGAGTCAATGCCAAGAGTGTCCTGTACTCTCAGAAATGCTGCCTTTTGGATAAGAAATTAATCTGAGACATCTTCTATTGCCTCAGCGGAGTGTGAAGAGGTTCGTGAAGTTCTGATGTTGAGAAGGGTGTGATAGAACTGGGTACCTTTCTTTGCTGACTGTTTGAACAAAGAGAAAGCATTTTCCATGGACTTCAGGTTTCAGCGCTAAGAAAATATTTGATAGGATTAAATGTTTATGGGTTGGTCTGAAGTTTATTACATGAGCCTTCATTATGTGTCTGCAATCTACTCAACCCTTTCATCATCCAGGTTGTGTCTGTCAGATAATGGTGCATGGAACTATATTGAAACAAGTCAATTGAATAATTATACACAGTAACCATAGCAACAGGTTCCAACACATGGAGGATTTTTATTGTCATCTGTCAGGCAGGTTCTTGCATAATAATTTTGTGAAGTTCATGATCATGGAGATTATAGCATCAAAGGAGGTCATGGAGCCTATTTCTGACAATGTCCATTCTTCAACTGAAGCTGGAGGGCTAGCTTGTTGGATTGGGGGGGGGTGTCTGATCTGTTTTGTGTGTGGGCAAATTTAGCATGGAGCAAGATCAAAATTATTCTTTCCCTCTACACTGAGACTTGAAATGGTTAAGGGTGGATAAATCCCCAGGAGGTGTAACCGAGAACTCTGTGGGAAGCTAGAGAAGTGATTGCTGGGCCTCTTGCTGAGATATTTGTATCATCGATAGTCACAGGTGAGGTGCTGGAAGACTGGAGGTTGGCAAACATGGTGCCACTGTTTAAAAAGGGCGGTAAAGACATGCCAGGGAACTATAGACCAGTAAGCCTGACCTCGGTGGTGGGCAGGTTGTTGGAGGGAATCCTGAGGGACAGGATGTACATGTATTTGGAAAGGCAAGGACTGATTAGGGAAGGTCAACATGGCTTTGTGCGTGGGAAATCATGTCTCACAAACTTGATTGAGTTGTTTGAGGAAGTAACAAAGAAGATTAATGAGGGCAGAGCAGTAGATGTGATCTATATGGACTTCATTAAGGCGTTTGTCAAGGTTCCCCATGGGAGACTGATTAGGAAGGTTAGATCTCGTGGAATACAGGAAGAACTAGCCATTTGGATACAGAACTGGCTCAAAGGTAGAAGACAGAGGGTGGTAGTGGAGGGTTGTTTTTCCGACTGGAGGCCTGTGACCAGTGGAGTGCCACAAGGATCGGTGCTGGGCCCTCTACTTTTTGTCATTTACATAAATGATTTGGATGCAAGCGTAAGAGGTACAGTTAGTAAGTCTGCAGATGACACCAAAATTGGAGGTGTAGAGGACAGCGAAGAGGGTTACCTCAGATTACAACAGGATCTGGACCAGATGGGCCAATGGGCTGAGAAGTGGCAGATGGAGTTTAATTCAGATAAATGCGAGGTGCTGCATTTTGGGAAAGCAAATCTTAGCAGGACTTATACACTTAATGGTAAGGTCCTAGGGAGTGTTGCTGAACAAAGAGACCTTGGAGTGCAGGTTCATAGCTCCTTGAAAGTGGAATTGCGGGTAGACAGGATAGTGAAGAAGGTGTTTGGTATGCTTTCCTTTACTGGCCAGAGTATTGAGTACAGGAGTTGGGTGGTCATGTTGATGCTGTACAGGACATTGATTAGGCCACTGTTGGAATATTGCGTGCAATTCTGGTCTCCTTCCTGTTGGAAAGATGTTGTGAAACTTGAAAGGGTTCAGAAAAGATTTACAAGGATGTTGCCAGGGTTAGAGGATTTGAGCTATAGACAGAGGCTGAACAGGCTTGGGCTGTTTTCCCTGGAGCGTCGGAGGCTGAGTGGTGACCTTATAGAGGTTTACAAAATTATGAGGGGCATGGATAGGATAAATAGGCAAAGCCTTTTCCCTGGAGTGGGGGAGTTCAGAACTAGAGGGCATAGGTTTAGGATGAGAGGGGAAAGATATAAAAGAGACCTCAGGGGCAACTTTTTCACTCAGAGAGTGGTATGTGCATGGAATGAGCTGCCAGAGGATGTGGTGGAGGCTGATAGAATTGCAACATTTAAGAGGCATTTGGATGGTTATATGAATAGGAAAGGTTTGGAGGGATATGGGCTGGGTATTGGCAGGTGGAACTAGATGGGGTTGGGATATCTAGTCAGCATGGACAGGTTGGACCGAAGGGTCTGTTTCCATGCTGTACATCTCTATGACTCTATGACTCTATAATAGTGGAAGGATTGGGGTGGTGGGGTGGGGGAGGTGGGGTGGGTGAAATTTGAGGTAACAGGCACAAAACGTCTAGAACATCCTGAGAATCAGTTACATCCCTATACCCTGTTCCCCCTCCACATCCCCCCCTACACTCACCTCAAATTCCAAGTACAAAAACCTCCTGCATATTTCCAATTTCTAATTCAGCACCATCCTTGCAGATGTTAATCCAGAATTTCCTGCTAGCTCCCACCCACTCTATGTTGAACACCTACTATATGGGATAGAACCAAAGAAGATAGTTGCAAAGGGGCAGGCCATTCAGCTCATCATCTACATGACAATTTCTGGAGCAATTCTGATTTAATTGCACTGCCCCTCCTTATGCCCATAGCCCTACATCAATTCCAATCTGATCCCACTGTCCCATTCGCACTCTCATAGTCCTGTCTCATTTGCACCTCTATCAACCACAGGCTAATCTCACTGCCCTCTCTCTACTCAGAATGTTATCAATCCAAAATTAGTTCCACTCACGAGCTCACTATACTTTGGGATCAATCCCCATACTTTACTCTCACTCCATAGCCCTAAAATTTGCTGTACTTCAAATATTTATTCAACTTTCTCTTAAAAGGTGCAATTATCCCTTTTTCATGAGAAAAGCTTTCTGTGCTCTAAATACTGTATTACCATCATAGCAGCATAGAAATAAGAGGAGTCCACCCAACCCATTGAAATGTTCTGTTTTTCAGGTAGATCCTTGCTGACTTTGCTCATATTCTGTAAATTCTTTGAATAACAAAGTTTATAGATATTTCATCATGCAACTTATCATTTCCAGTGGTGTAGCAATAAAGTTGATGTCAAAACCTGGATGCATTGTTAGCTGTGAGCAGGATGGTGTTAAGATTCTAAGAAGCATAGACAGGCTGTTGGAATGGGCAGAGAAGGGGCAGACACTATATGAAATGGAGAAATGTGAATTGATTTGATTCAGTGGGAAGAATGGGGAAGCAATATAAAACAACAGGTTATGATTCTAGAAGAGGTGCAAGAATGGTGGGATTACAAGATACACATCACTGAAAGTGGCAGGGTTGGTTGAGCCAGTGTTTAAAGTAGCATACTGGATCCTGGGCTTTATAAACAGGGGCAGAGAGTAAAAAGGCAAATAATTAGAATAAACCCCTTAAACACCTCTTCAATTTTAACTATAATACCATGTCCTGTTCTAAGCGCCAGAGTTTTAGAAGGATATATGTACATAGGTAGGCCATTCAATCCTGGAGCCTGTTCCATCATTCAATGTGATTTGTGGCCTAACACCATATATCTGCCTTTGACTCATATTCCTTAATACCTTTGCTTAACAAAAATTTATCTACATCAGACTTAAAATTAACAACTGATCCTGCATCCACTACTATTTGCAGAAGACCACCCTTTGCGTATGGAACTGATTCCTAACATTTAACTTGAATGGTCTGGCCCTAATTCCAAGTCTCCATCCTCTAGTTCTAGAATCCCCAACCATTTATCTTTACCTACCCTTTCTTTTCATCTTAATATCTTGAGGACTTCAATCAGATCACCCCTTAACCTTCTAAATTCTAGAGAAAAATATGTTTAATCTCTCCTCATATCTAAACCTCTGAGGTCCAGGTATTTTTTTTAAACCTACATTGTGCTCCCACCAAGGCCAAAATATCCATCCTCAGGTGAGGTGCCCAGGTCTGTAAGGGAGCCGGGGGGGGGGGGGGGGGGGGGGGGGGGGGTAAGTAGGGTTATAAAGGCCAGCATTCCCTTAGCTTTCCTGACTATTTTCTGCACCTATTGGAGACATTTTAATGATCTATATACCTAAGACCCCAAGTCTCTTTTGCCATCCACTTTATATCTTCTAGAAAGTATCCTGATCTATCCTTTATCAGTTCAAAATGGATTACCTTACATTTTCTTACAGTGAAATCCATCTGCCACAGTTTGTCCATTCACTTAGGCGAAAGTGAGGGCTGCAGCTGTTGGAGATCAGAGTCGAGAGTGTGGTGCTGGAAAAGCACAGCAGGTCAGGCAGCATCTGAGGAGCAGGAAAATCAAGAATGGAAGAGCTATTTTGCCCGAAACATTGATTTTCCTGCTCCTCGGATGCTGCCTGACCTGCTATGCTTTTCCAGCACCACACTGCCCATTCACTTAGTCTATAAATACCCATTTGTAATTTTATACAATCATCTATACTATTTGTGATGCTGCCTTACTTTGTGTCATCCACAAATTTGGATATATGACTTTCTGTGCCATTATCCAATGAATAATTGAGGCCCACACCGATTCTTGTGAGACACCACTGTTGACATCCTGCTAATTTGAGTACCTACCCATTAGCCCTACCTTTTGTCACCTGACACTCAACTAATTTCCCAGCAGTAATTTGCCCCCAGTTCCTGGGTTTTGGAGGGATAACTCCTGTATCTAGGGAGCTCTGAAAGATTACAATTAGGGTTCCTACATGTGCTCTTCTATTTCCTTTAACAACCTCAGATAGAAACCATCAGTGTTTAGGGATTTGTCCCTCTTTAATTTCATTAAATTACTCATTCCTACATTTTACACACATTAATTTTATTAGCTGTTGTTCCTGATTCTTTATTAATTTCATTGGATCTTCCTGCAAACTTTCCTCTTTTGTTACTATAAATGCTAAGGAAAGTAATTATTCAATATATCTGCCATTTCACCATAGTCATTGACAATAGCACCATTTTCAGTTTTTAATATGCCAACATTGCTTCTGACCACCCGCTTTCCCGTGAATGAACTGAAAAATCATTCTTACTGACTTTCACGCCCCAGTACATTTCCTTTCATAATTCCTTTTAGTAAATCTCATAAGTTGCTTTTTGGCCCTTTATTGTCTTTGTATCTTTCCCATTTAGTGGGATCTGTGCTTTTTTTGCAATTTTGTAAGCCCTTTCTTTTAGATTTATGTGGTCTGTTATCTCTTTTAGTTGTCCATAGCTGTTTTTTTCAGTGAAGTTATGCTTTTCCCTCTTAAGGGTATGATAGCATTTGAGAGTGAGCAGAAAACATTGTTTTCCAATGTTCGAGGTGATTTGATGGATGTATTCAAAGAGGGGCTGATGAAGGGCTTTTGCCTGAAACATTGATTCTCCTGCTCATCGGATGCTGCCTGACCTGCTGTGCTTTTCCAGTACCACACTCTTGAGGGGTTGGGTCAGGATAGATAGAGAGAAATTGATTCCTTTGCTGAAAGGGTTGAAAAGCAGAAGCAAATGTTTTAAGGTGATTGGTAAAGGGGCAATGATGATACTAGGAAAATCATTTTTGCATAGTGAGTGGTTAGGATCTGGAATACACTTTGTGTGAGAATGTGGTGGGACCAGGATCAATCACACCTTTGAAAAGACAATAAGATAAGATCATTTGCAAGGCTCCAGAGAAAAGACAGAGAAATCATAGAATCCCTACAGTGTGGAAACAGGCCATTTGGCCCAACAAGTCTACACCGACCCTCCCCAGAGCAACCCAGAAATGGGGTCTCTAGTGAATGTTCCTGCTGAGAGCTGACACAGGTAAAATGGGCCAAATGGCCTACTTCTATATTCTGTAATAGTTTTTAAAATTACTCCAATTTCTTTGTCCCCCTTCACCATGTCTTCGGCTGTCTCCACCTAACTTTCTGGAAATCCCTCTATTCATCTCTTCACCTCTCAACCTTCGCACTTGCTCATTTTAACCTTTCCCCTTCTGACTTGCCAGATATTTCTGCTGCATTCACTTTATTGCTCATTGCCATTAGGTAAATACATGTCGTTATAAAGCAAGGAACTGCATACCTTGGAAATCTGAAACAAAACAATCAGAAATTGCTGGAGAAGCTCTGCAGGTCTGGCAGCATCTGTGCATAGTATTGTTGCATAGATTGTTTCATTCTTTATAAATTGCCCCTGACAGCTTGTCAGTTAGAAATGAGAAATGAGCCCAGAAATAAAGAACCATGTGGAAATGAGGTCTGGACTCATTTACTACTAGAATTACAACTTGGGTGGGGACAAGCAGCAAGTGACAAGGACTGTGACAACTTTATTGTGATCTTTATAAATAGGAATTCCCAAACTATGATAGTGTGGGAGTCAGCACAGTGTGAACTTAGCTGTTGGTTCAGTTCCTGACCCATTGGTTGGCTTACTGAATAAACTGCGGAAGGCTCACAGTTATTGGTATTTAGTAGCTTAGTGCCATGAGATTAGGTGGGTGGCTTTTGCCATGACTGTTGAAGGGTTTAGTTGAATGGACAGTTGCATTGCTGACCCTCAGAATCCTACCTGTAGCATCACTCCCATGTCCAGGGGGCTTTGCTGTTGTGGATCCTGGGGGTCGAGGAGGAGTCTTTGATGGAGTTGATGCCCCAGTTCCGGAAGGTTTAGTGGGTGGTTTTGGTGTTCCATTTCCATGTGTTGTTGTTTTCACAGTTACGGGTGCTGGATTATAAATTAGCTCACATTAACAACCAGGAAAGTAAATGTTAAATCATCAGAAAATAATCAATAAATGTTTAGGTGAATAAAGGGTGGGTTTGCGATTAGTGTTCAACCAAAGATCCCCCCTCTGTTTCAAAGTATGTGTTTGACATCATACAACTTTGTAAGTGTCAATAGTGCATTAAATCAAAATTTAAAATTGTGCAAACCCTTCCAGTGAATTGCTGCATGTTTACCAAATTACAGCATCTTGAGTATTGTTGAAAAAAGACTTTTAAAAACATTTTTGTCTTTCACTTATCATGACAATTCACAAGAAACACCAATGTAAAGGGAAAGCAACATTGATACTGGATGAGAAAAGAGCACTTACTTTCTGTATATCAAACAACTTTTCAGAGCTATGGCAGTAGGCCATTCAGCCCATCAAATCAGCCCAACGTACATTGAGACCATGGCTGAACTTCTTGTTCGATGTCACTTTTCCATGCTATCACTATATCCCTTAAAGTTACCAACCTTAAGAAACCTACCGAATTCCAATTTAAATATACTGAATGTTTGTTATTCCATAGGTTGGTGGAGTAGAGAACTCCAAATATTCACAATGCTCTGAATGAAGAAACACCTCTTCATCTCAATCTTAAATAGCCTGCCCCTTATCTTGAGATTATATCTCCTCATGCCGAAGCCACCAGCTATACAAAACATTCTCTTTTCATCCATCCTGTTACAGCCTGTAAGAACTTTATAAGTCTTAATGAGGTTACCTTTTACTTTACAAAACACAAAGGAATGCTAAGGAACCCACTTTCCTCAATCTCTCCTCATAAGAATTAATGTGATGAACCTTTGACAAACATCTTGTAAGGCAAGAATGTCCAAGTATATGAGGAGGCCAAAGTACACACTGCTCACAATTTCTTATACAACTACAGCAAAACACCTTTATTTCTTCGTTGAAATTCTCTTGAAATGAAGGCCTACAAACCATTTGCATTTCTAATTGCTTAGTACACTCGCATACTAGCTTTTAGTGATTCACAAACAAGGACACCTCGATCTCTTTGGACCACTGCAGTTCCCAACCTCTCAACACTTAGGAGATATTGTGCCTTTCTGTTGTTTTTTCAACCAAAGTGAATAATCTCAGACTTAGTCATATTATATTCCATCTGCTATGTTATACCGCATTAGCCTACCCAAGTTCCCTTGAAGCCTCTTGCATCCTCCTCACAATCCAAGTTCTCACACAGTTTGATGTCACCACAATTTATCCCCACATCCAAATCATTTATATAGATTGTGGACCCAGTACTGACCCTTGCAGTACACTCTCTAGTAATAGCCTGCCACCTTGAGAATAATACGTTTATTTCTATTCTCTATTTTCCCTCCCAACTCATTCCTGTATATAAGTCCCAATCCCATAATTTTATCTGCTAAACTCCTGTGTTGAACCTTATCAAATACCTTCTGAAAATCCAAATATATCACATCCATTGATTTTTTTTTTAATCTCTGCAACAAGTTAAGATAATCAAAAAACGGCAACAACTTGGTCAAATATGATTTCTCTTTTGTAAATCCACATTGACTCTGCCCAATTTTGCCTTTCTTTTCTTAATGTCCAGTAATCACATCCTTTATAATAATTTCTAATATTTTCAGCTGGTCTGATGTTCTCCAGTCTCCCTCTTCTCCCTTAAATAGTGAGATTACATTTGCCATCTTTCAATCAGCAGGAACGTTTCCACAATCTATAGAATCCACAATCACTTCCATCAACACTCTGGGATGAAGTTTATCAAATTCAGGAGATTTATCAACCCCAAATCTAACTTATTTTTCAAGTTCTACCTCTTTACTAACACTTTTTTTTCCAGTTCCTCAGGGACCCTTGGTCATCTAGTATTTCTGAGAGATTTTTTGTAACTTGAAGATCAATGCAAAGTAACTGTTTGGTTTCTCTGCCATTTCCTTTTCTTCATTATAAATTGTCCTATTCCTACCTGTAATGCACTCACATTTGTCTGAGTTAATCTTTCACATTTCAGATACCAAGAAGAGGTTTTTGCTGTCTTCCTCTCCATTCCTCACCAGCTTGCTCTTTCCCCTTTCCTGATTAGTTTCTTAGCTCCTTTGCTTGGTCCAAAACTGCTCCCAAACCACAAGTTTGCCATAATGTTCTTACAAGCCACTTCCTTAGATCTAATGTAATTGTTAACCTCTTCCATTACCCACTGTTGATTTCCCTTTTCCTTTGGGCTGCTTGTGCCTTAGAAGAAGGTACAGGTCGTTCTCCCATAACACCATAGTTATGTTCCTGTGCAACGCTGTGTATAGAAAATCGTGCAATAGAAATAATGGGGTCTATGGGAAAAACAGGGTGGGGCAAGCCACCAAAAATGCCATTAAAAATTGAAACAAAAATAGTCATTAGCCTAACATAAACAATAGCACAGTCTAAGTAAATTTTGATCTGTTGTAACTGACCTACTGGAGTACTGTATAGTGTAATTCATCAGAATCTGCAACTGATTGCTCTCGATTGGCAGCAGATCATTTGAGCCAGTCTTCTGATCCCATCCAATGGCAACACTGCACAAGTCAGATCCCAGAATAACATTGCCTTGATAGACCAAGGGCTGAATCTTAATTTCTTTCGCTAGGTGTCAGTTTTGTCAAGCTTTTCAGAGGGTCTCACATCATGATACTTGGTGACATCTATCACCTTGCTTTACAAAACCTGCCTGATTTATTACCTACCCCATCCTTTGGCGGATCTCTCACACATCCTAGCACCATCATATCATGCCATTTCCAAAACAGCTCACCACTTTCTGGATATCCCAGAATTGACCAACATCCATGATGCAGCACTATCTTTAAGACAAGAGCTGATGGTCCAGAGCTGCTCTGCATGGTTCCTGACATTGGCCCTGGATGTTGCAGACAATGGAAAATTGGGGTCTTTTTTTGTGGAAATGCTGCTGATAGGCATGGTGTGATACTAAGGCAGGATGTCCTTTTCTCCCAGGCCAACAGAGGACACCATTCTCCTGGAACCAAGCCAACCTGAACCAGGGTCACCATCTGAGCCAGTGCAGTCTCAACCATCTGAACGAATGCACAGAATGTAGGAAGAAGATCAATGACCTTCTTCACTCTGCCAGTGAGAGTCATTGATACCTCACACTCACTCTAACTCTGCTACTGTACCCACCATTTCTTGCAACATCTTCGCCACTCACTCTCAACCTCGCTAACATCTGACCCTGACTAACCCTGAATCTCTTCTTCACAGCCTACTCATCCCCTCAGGACATCTCCACACATGCACCAGAAGTAACAGTATGCCACCCACCTTTCTCTCCCTCACCCACTATGTGCAGAGTTTCCTGACTCTGACCACCCTGAGTAGCTGACTGACCATATACTGATACTTTTTTTGCAGTTGGTTACCATAGTGATTAGTCACTGAAACAGAATCACATGAGTATGCAGATAACCTTTAAGATCTAACCATATCTTTTAAACAAAAGAGAAAAAAAGCTCTTAGCACAAACAATAAACAATCAAGTTTCAAACTGCACCTCAACACTGTCCTTTTACTGTTAGTCAATTCCAGTGAAATTTCACTCTTATCTCAAAAGATGTTGTGAAACTTGAAAGGGTTCAGAAAAGATTGACAAGGATGTTATCGGGTTGGAGGACTTGAGCTAGAGGGAGAGGTTGAATAGGCTGGGGCTGTTTTCCCTGGAGCGTCGGAGACTGAGGGGTGACCTTATAGAAGTTTATAAAATCATGAGGGGCATGGATAAGATAAATGGACAAAGTCTTTTCCCTGGGGTGAGGCAGTCCAGAATGAGAGGGCATAGGTTTAGGGTGAGAGGGGAAAGATATAAAAGAGACCTAAGGGGCAACTTTTTCACATAGAGGGTGGTATGTGTATGGATGACTCTATGACTCTTTTAAGTTTTTAAATTAACAGATTGGTCCCAGCATTCTGTCCTCAGGCTGTAGAGACATTTTCTCGATGCTTTTCCAAGTCCACTAACACAAACATTTCACGAAGCTCTTCATGACAAAGCGCATGAGTTGACCGATCATATGATGCTGACGTGGAGTCCAGTCGACCACATACTGCAAAACCTAGTGCTGAGGATGAGAATTGCCTAACAGCGAACGGGAACTCACAGCAAATCATGTTACAGACAAATCGCATTTAGTAATGCACAGTATAGGAGAACTACTGTATATCTGTAGTAAATCTTGTAGTATTTTTAAAATTGCCTGTGTACGATCAAACCTTTGAGTGCATTTTCCGAATCTGCCAGCACCAACCTGCCCTTTATACCTTCATAGTTGGCTTTGTTCAGATTTAAGATCATTTTACAAAACAAAATATGTTGTATTCAAACTTAATATGAAATGCTATATTATGCACTTATTTATACCATTTATCAACATCCTAAGGTGCTTCACTGAACCATTATCAAACAAAAATTGATGGTAGGTCAGAAAGCTTTGTCAAATAGTTAAAAGTTAAAAGATCATATTAAAAGAGGAGAAAAGTAGAGAGATGGAGAAGTTTAGGGAGTGAATTCCAGAACTTAGGGTCCAAGTTCCTAAAGGCATGGCAATCAATGGTGGAACAATTTAAATCAGGGCTAGGCAAGAGGCCAGATTTGAAGGAGTGCAGATATCTCAGAGGATGTTTGGACTGGAGGAGATAACAGTGAGAGAAATCACTGACAATAGGTGAGCCAATATTCTTCCCAGTGACAGCACTGTGTCTTTGTCCAACTATGCAACTGCAGCTGCCATCTGTACCTGTTGGTGGGGTCTTTGATGGTGTCTTTGCAGTAATGGTAGTTGTCCCTGTCCCCACGGGTTCAGTTGGTCCAGTTCCTTGAGTTATTGTTGTCACTGTGATTGGTACTGGATTAAAAATTAGTTAGTTATTATAGGTAATGTTATTATGGACATTAGTGAACAATTTCTCATGGCCATTAGATACTTACTGTGACGTGCTAGAAAAGGATATACACAAGAACAGCAGCAAATTGTTATTCTAGATCTCCACAATTGCCTGAAATTTCTAACTGCCTTTAAAAGGAATAAACTTCTAATTCCAGTACTTAATGGAGGGACTACTTTTAAAATTAATTCATGGGATGTGGGCATTGCTGGCTGGGCTGACATTTATTCATATCCCTAGTTGCTCTTGTAAAGGTGATGCTGGAATGCCTCCTTGAACACCTGCAGACCATTTGGTGCATTGGGAGTTATTGGATTTTCACTCACTGGTAGTGAAGGAACAATCATTTATTCACAAGTCAGGATGGTATGTGGGTTAGATAGGAAATTGCAGGTGGTGGTGTTCCTTAGATGGCTTTGATAGAAGTTGTGGTGAATTACTTCAGTGCATCTTGTAAATGGAACATGCAATTATATGGTTAGTCCAGTTCAGTTTCTGGTCAATGGTAGCCCCAGAGGTTGATAGTGGGAAATTTAGTGATGTTAATGCCATTGAATGTTAAAGGCTATGGTTATATTCTCTCTTGTTAAAGATTGTCATTACCTGGCACGTGTGGCACATGTCAGCCTGAAAAATGACTGCCCAGCTCTGGCTGCATTTGGACATGCACTATTTCAGTATCTGAGAAATCACAAATGGTGCTGAACATTGTGAAGTCATCAGCAAACATTCACACTCCCTGACCTTATGATGGAAGGCAGGACATTGATGAAGCAGCTGAAAGTGGTTGGACCTGGGACACTACCATGAGGAACTCCTGCAGAGATATCTTGGAGTTGAGATAGCTGACCTCCAAACACATTACAAACATTTTATGTTGTGAATCAGCTCCGAGATTCCCCCTGATTTCCATTGACTCCTGTTCTGCTCAGGGCGATTTGATGCCACACTTGGTCAGATGCAGCCTTGATGTCAATGGCAGTCATTCTCACATCACCTCTGGAATAGAGCTGTTTTATCCATGTTTGAACAAAGGCTGTAATGAGGTCAGGAACTGAGCAGCCCTGGCGGAACCCAAACTGGGCATGAGTGAGTAGGTTATAGCTATGCAGGTGCTGCTTGATAGCACTGTCGATGACGCCTTCCATCACTTTGCTGATGATCGATAGTAGACTGGTGGAATTGAGTTGGATTCCTGTATTTTTATGTACAAGACATATCTAGACAACTTTTCTCATTACAAGGAGATGCCAGTTTTGCAGTTGCATAGAAAGAGCTTAGCTAGGTGAGTGGCAAGTTCTGCAGAACATGTCTTCAGTACTATTGCTAGAATAGTTTCAGGACACAGCCTTTTCAGTATCCAATGCCTTCAGCTGTTGCTTCATATTGTGTCGAGTAAATTGAATTAGCTGAAAAGCTGGGACCACTGGAAGACACTGATATGGATCATCCATTCGACACTTCCGACTGAAGATTGTTGCAAATAGTTCAGCCTTACCCTTGTTACTTTGTTACCTGTCTTTATACCATCTACATATTTAGCAACTGTTCCTTCATCCAAATCATTGATGTAAATTGTAAAAAGTTGAGGTCCCAATACAGACTCCTACAGAATCTCACTGTCACATTCTGGCAATCTAAACACGAGCTGAGGGATTCAATGGTAATCCAAGATGGAGGACAGGAAACATTTCTGGCTCTAACAGGCTGCTCGTTTTTTCAGGTATTTTAGGTGTTGGAGGTGATTTCCTTGAATTGCAGGAGTAGCAATTACTGTTTTATATGCTGTTGCATTATTTTGGAACTTTGGAGAAACAAAAAGTCAAAACATCAGCACTTTTAAAAGGGAGAAGAACAGACAAAGGCAGCACATGGTCAGGCAGTGCAGGAGAGAGAGAAAGAGAAAGGAACTCACACTGCTAACTGACAGCAGTGAGCCTGCATACTTACCACCTTTGCTTTTTAAGTTCATGTATCGCTGGACTTTGGAGTGCATCTGGGAAAATTAACTGTGAAATTCACAACCAATCTTGGAGGATCCTGTTTGGGAGAGGTCTCAGTACAGAAACAGATAAGTTGAATAGTTTTAAATGTGGCCTTGCTGGAAGTCTGTAGTAGTGAGTAGAGTGGTTTCTCTCTTTATTATATGTTTTATTGAGATATATCTCTTGATTAAACTTAAAAATATAAGCCATAAATATTAAGTTAGCCTGGAGCCATGTTTTGTGGAGGAATAAGACAGTGTTATTTTCTGTGTCTGTAAATTGGAAGAAGCAAAAATTGCATTTAGTAGAATGATATTTTCTTCTTGTTGGATATGGGAGTTCAGGGAGAGTTTATGTGTTACTGAGCTGGTGTATGGGAGAAGATTCACATTTTTGGATCATTGGAATCTCATTTGGGGTAGAAGTGATCTGTACAAGAAGGACAGATTGCACCTAAATTGGAAGGGGACTAACATACTGGCAGGGAGAATTGCTAGAGCTGCTCAGAAGGATTGAAATTATTTGGGTGGAACTGAGAAATAAGAAGGGGATGATCACCTTATTGGGATTGTATTACAGACCCCCTAATAGTCAGAGGGAAATTGTAAGGAGATCTCAGTATCTGTAAGAATAACAGGGTGATTATGGTAGGGATCTTAGCTTTCCAAACATAGAATGGGACTGCCATAATACTGTTAAAGGTTTAGATGGAGAGTTAAGTGAGTACAATAAATTTGTTTGATCCAGTATGTGGATGTGCCTACTAGAGAAGGCGCAAAACTTGACCTACTCTTGGGAAATCAGGCAGGGCAGGTGGGGGAGCACTTTGGGGCCAGAAACCATAATTCTATTAGTTTTAAAATAGTGATGGAAAATGATAGACCAGATCTAAAAGTTGAAGTTCTAAATTGGAGAAAGGCCAATTTTGACGGTATTAGGCAAGAACTTTCAAAAGCTGATTAGGGGAAGATGTTTGTAGGTAAAGTGATGACTGGAAAATGGGAAGCCTTCAGAAATGAGATAATGATGGACAAGAGACAGTATATTTCTGTTAGGGTGAAAGGAATGGCTGGTAGGTATAGGAAATGCTGGATGACTAAAGAACTTGAGGTTTTGGTTAAGAAAAAGAAGGAAGCATTTGTCAGGTATAGACAGGAGAGATCAAGTGAATCCTTAGAAGAATATAAAGACAATAGGAGTATACTTAGAGGGAAATCAGGAGGGCGAAAAGGGGACATGAGATAGCTTTGGCAAGTATGGTTAAGGAGAATCAAAAGGGATTTTATAAATACATTAAAGGCCAAAAGGGTAACTAGGGAGAGAACATGGCCCCTCAAAGACCAGCAAGGTGGTCTTTGTGTGGAGCTGCAGGAGTTGGGAGTGATACTAAATGAGTATTTTGCATCAGTGTTTCTTGTGGAGAGGGACATGGAAGATATAGAATGTAGGGAAATAGATGGTGACATCTTGAAAAATGTCCATATTACAGATGAGGAAGTGCTGAATGTCTCAAAACTTATACAAGTGGATAAATCCCCAGGACCTGATCAGGTGTACCCTAGAACTCTGTAGGAAGCTAGGGAGGTGATTGCTGGGCCTCTGGCTAAGATATTTGTATTATCGATAGTCACAGGTGAGGTGCCAGAAGACTGGAGGTTGGCTAACATTGTGCCACTGTTTAAGGAGGGTGGGAAGGACAAGCCAGGGAGCTGGACATCGCTGGTGGGCACGTTGTTGGAGGGAATCCTGAGGGACAGGATGTACATGTATTTCGAAAGGCAAGGAATGATTCGGGAGAGTCAACATGACTTTGCACATGGGAAATCATGTCTCACAAACTTGATTGAGTTTTTTGAAGAAATAATAAAGAGGATTGATGGGGGCAGAGCAGTGGACGGTGATCTGTATGGACTTCAGTAAGGCATTCCACAAGCTTCCCCATGGGAGACTGGTTAACAATGTTAGATCTCATAGAATACAGGGAGAACTAGCCATTTGGATACAGAATTAGCTCAAAGGTAGACAGAGGGTGGTGGTGGATGGTTGTTTTTCAGACTGGAGGTCTGTGACCAGTGGAATGCCACAAGGATTGATGCTGGGTCCACTACTTTTCGTCATTTATATAAGTGATTGGGATGTGAGCATAAGAGATATAGTTAGTAAGTTTGCAGATGATACCAAAATTAGAGATGTAGTGGACAGCGAAGAACGTTACCTTGGATTACAATGGGATCTTGATCAGATGGGCCCATGGGCTGAGGAGTGGCAGATGGAGTTTAATTCAGATAAATGTGAGGTGCTGCATTTTGGAAAGGCAAATCAGGGCAGGACTTACACATTGAATGGTAAGGTCCTGGGGAGTGTTGCTGAACAAAGCGACCTTGGAATGCAGGTTCATAGTTCCTTGAAAGTGGAGTCACAAATAGATAGGATAGTGAAGAAGGTGTTTGGTATGCTTTCCTTTATTGGTCATAGTATTATGTACAGGAGTTGGGAGGTAATGTTGAGGCTGTATTGGACATTGGTTAGGCCACATTTGGAATATTGCGTGCAATTCTGATCTCCTTCATATTGGAAGGATGTTGTGAAACTTGGAAGGGTTCTGAAAAGATTGACAAGGATGTAGCCAGGGTTGGAGGATTTGAGTTGAATAGGCTGGGGCTGTTTTCACTGAAGCGTCAGAGGCTGAGGGGTGACCTTATAGAAGTTTATAAAATCGTGAGGGGCATGGATAGGGTAAACAGACAAGGTCATTTCACTGGGGTGGGGGAGTCCCGAACTCAAGGGCAGAGATTTAGGGTGGGTAGGGTGGAAAGGGAAGAATATAAAAGAGACCTAAGGGGCAACTTTTTCACGCAGAGGGTGGCACATGTATGGAATGAGCTGCCAGAGGATGTGGTGGAGGCTAGTACAATTGCAAAATTTAAAAGGCATCGGGATGGGTATATGAATAGGAAGGGTTTGGAGGGATGTGGGCCGGGTGTGCTGACAGGTGGGACTAGATTGGGTTGGGATATCTGGTCGGCATGGACAGGTTGGATAGAAGGGTCTGTTTCCATGCTGTACATCTCTCTGACTCTATGATTCTTTTATGCAGACTTTTGTTTCCTGTCAGCCAGCCAATCTTCTCTGTAGGCAAGTACATTACCCTTACATCATGAACTCCTACTGTGAGCAACATCTTTGTTTGTGACATCTTGTCAAATACCACTGGAAATTCCGCTAGAGCAAGGGAATACTGGGCAACAATTCCACCAAACTTCCCAAACACAGAAACAAAAGCAGAAAGTGCTGGAAAAGCTCAACAGTTCTGGCAGTATCAATGGAGACAGTGATGGGTTGAAGTGGCAGGCAACTGGAAGCTTGGGATCATTCATACAGACAGAACGTAGGTGTAATACAGAGAAATCACCCAGTCTGTGTTTTGTCTCTCCAATGTAGATGGAACCATATTGTGATCAGTGAACACAGTGGACTGGATTGAGTGAAGTGCAGGTAAATTGCTGCTTCACCTGGAAGGTGTGTCTGGGGCCTTGGATAGTGAGGAGGGAGATGGTAAACAGACAAATGTTGCATCTTCTGTGACTTTATGGGAAGGTGCTGTGGGGCTGTGGGGAATGGAGGAGGAGTGAATCATGGTCTCCCAAGAGAATGGTCCCTTTGAAATGCTGATGAGGAAGGGGAGGGAGTGAATACGTGTCCGGTGGTGACATCCTGCCGCAGGTGACAGTAATAGTGGCTTATGATCCTTTGATAAGTAATCTGTAGGAATAGAAAGTGAGGATCATCCTATCAATGTTGTGGGAGGGAAGGGAACGGGCTAGGGCACAAATGCAGGAAATGGGTCAGACACGGTTAAGGGCCCTATCAACCTTTGCAGCAGGGAATTCTTGGATTGAGGAAACAGATGGACATTTCTGATTCCCCCGCCCCCCCTCCATTACTCTGATTCTGTGATATTAAGTATTTATGTCGGTTCCTTTATGGCTAAAGAGTCTGAAGAACAGCCATATCAGATTCAGAAAGTTATCTCTTGTTTCTCTCTCCACATATGCTGCCAGACCTGCTGAGTTTCTCCAGTATTCTCTGTTTGTTTCCCTTCTAAAGTTAGTTTTAAATCTGCTTCCACTACCCTTTCAGATAGCGCATTTTAGAACACAGCAATTCCCTGGTGCGATGAAAATAAAGATTACCAATGTGCATGAGAAGGAAGTGAATATTCATTACTTTGCTCTTCTGTTTTGTAAATGATTAATCCAGAGCAAATTAAACTGCATACAGATTAAACTTATTGCGGAGTATGGTACAAAGGTCGGGAGTTTAGATCATATCAGGCCAGTGTTGATTTATGAGCTGACTCACATGAAAATGGCCATGAAATCTAAAGGACACTCAATCCAAAGCATCAGCTCTGATTTCTCTCCATAGATACTGAGCTTTCCCAGCAATTTCTGTTTTTGTCACTAATACCTTTCACTGGGCTCTTCAAGCCAATGTGAGTGACACTTGACTCTGGACACCAAGGGCAGAAATTTAGCTAAACAGACTTACACACAGTGGTGAGGGCTTACAGAGGTGATTATGGTAGTGAACAGGAATCTGTTTATCATTGAGTGAGCTTTTCCATGGCTCTTATGTAAGCATCATGATTCTGAGTTTCCCAATTAATCACTGAGTCTACATGTGATGGTAACACAGATCTGTCAATGAAAGGATTTCTACGAAAAGGAACAGCCACAGGGGTCAGATTGGCAGAACTGTTAACTGATTCTTGAGGCTACAACAACCACGGGATGAAAATGTGACAGGAGAGAGCTATCTCCCTAGTCTCACTCTCTCTCTCTCTCCCCGAAATTGAGGTGCTGCTTTGGGAGACTGCAGTGAAGTGTTGTTTTCCAAAATCAAAAAATAAAGAACAGCTTCACAAACTAAACAGATGTGAATGGAAGTAGCTGCGGACATCAGCAGCATGTGTTCCCTCCTCCCTTTGCAACAAGCAAATGCCAGACTTCACGAGGGCAGGATAGATGAATGGCATAACCCTTCCAGATGCCAAGCACCACACTCTGACATTCCCAGTATTTCCTTGCACAGCAATCCTCCAAACAACATACCTTGAAGCTCAATTCATTACTCTCTGGACATCCCCTCACCTTCACGAGAACAGCCAACACTCAGACTCACCCTGACTAACCTCACATCTATGCCTTCTATTCAATATCCTCCACTGTGAAATTCCACCCTTTGTACATAATCCAATTCTCACACTCATTCGCAGCTTTCTTTTCCTGCGATAGAAATGAATTCCAGGGTGAGGCACAGAAATGGACAGGTCAGCTTTCTGGCCATTGGAAATGTACAGCCATCTACAGTATTCCACAGGAGAGAAGATCTCATTCCAGGAGGATGAAGATCTCAGCAGTGAGCTGCCATGAGAACTTGAACTTCCTGAGGCTCTGGCAGTCACACGCCAGTGGACCTAATGTTTGGGGGTTTCACCTCCTTAAACCTAGGTCTCTGTATCTATCCATTCTGCCCTGGGGAGGAGCTGAAGTGAAGACTGTGCTAGTGTTGCTGGTGATTTTAATGCTACTGCGACAGCTTTCTTGCTTCTCATCAAAGAGGCAGGTACAGTTGCTCAAAGAAGGCTAACAGCAGGATTTTCAGATCAAAGTAAATGAAGGCTAAAATTAGGCAAAATAATTTTCAAAACAGTGGAACTCACTTTTAAAGCAGTGACATCAAACTTTCAGATGGCCTTTCACATAGTTTGGTCTACAGCTATGTGGTTTCGTTCCACCACTTTAGTGCCAGTTATGATTGGTTTGGTGGCCAACACTAGTCTCTGAATTATAATTCTCTGGGTTCAAGTCCCATTCCAGAGCTTTGCACAAGAATCACTAAATACAGAACCTCCAGCACAATACTGACAACTACAACTTTGGTGTCACCTTCTAGGTGAAACATTAAACCAAAGTTTGTCTGCTTGAATGGGTTCATTTAGAAGATCCCATGGGGTTATTTCAAAGAAGAGTAAGAGACATAATCTATGATAACATGATTATATTTATCACTTAATCAACATCACAAAAACAGATGCTTTGATCATTGTTACTTTTCTGTTTGTGGGGTCTTCCTTTTGTACAATTTGGCTGCTATGTTATCTATTTTACAACAGTGACATTGCTTCATTAAAATGCCTTTGAGACATCTATCAGTCATGAAAGTCACTATTTAAATGAAATCTTTCATTCTCATTCTTTTAGAGGCTTTTCAGTTTGTTAGCTTCATTGCTCAATGTCTGCCTGTTTTGTTCTCAATGTATTGACTCTAGTGAGCTTCACATAGCTTGGGAAATCTGTTATATCTAGAATTCAGAGGTAAAGGTTCAATCAATTATCTATTTCCGTATTTAAGTGAGCCATTCAACAGCTCTGTGGGGCTTTCCCATTCACCAGCAATTTACCTGAGTAAAATCCAGAAATTGGTGGGATCATGTCAACTGTTTGACCTGACATCTGTTTTCAGGGTTCTAGACCCTTCTCTGCACTACAGTGCCACTTGCTTGGTACTTCAAAAACTGCTGATGACTCTCGATGCCCTTAACATTTCAGCAAGTTGCTGAGTTATAAAATCAACACTGATTGAAGAAGGGTCGAGAGTGTGTGGTGCTGGAAAAGCACAGCAGGTCATGCAGCATCTGAGGAGCAGGAGAATCGACGTTTCAGGCAGACGCCCTTCATCAGGAATCAGGAATTTGCTCCTCGGATGCTGCATGACCGGCTGTGCTTTTCCAGCACCACACACTCTCAACTCTGATCTCCAGCATCTGCAGTGCTCACTTTCTCCTGATCGAAGAAGGGCCAATCACAGTTTCTCGGGATGCCAGTAATTTCTACACACAAGACCAATATTTCAATGGGACTCCATATTACATGTTGCCACAAGTGCTGCAGACAGGAGTTTTGCCTCTTGTTCTGTCCCTTCTTGCCTCCAATGATAGTGTTCCTGCCTTGGAGTCAGAAGGTCCTGTGTTTGAATGTCACTCTGGACAGTACTGTGAGACGAAGAACAGAGCTAATACTTGGAATTTCAGGTGACATCCAGTTGGATCTTGGCTCATTGGTGGATTTAGGTAATCCCTTTCCTTCTCATCTTATGGGAACCCATTAAATAACTTCCAGTATGACCAATCTCCCAGAATCAGCTGTGAGAAAGACAGTCACAGCCATGAAAAGATAATTTTTTGCCAATGTCTGTACAACTGTTAAGCAGTGAAGGAATGGGAGGCAATAGTATAGTGATAATGTCACTGGACTAATAATCCAGCAATTCCAAGAAAGTGTTCCAGGAACAGAAGTTCAAGGCTTATTATGGCAGATGGGGAATTTTAAAATCAATTTTAAAAAGCTGGCTGAAAATCAATCATGTAACCACTGTTGATAGTTTTAAAAACCCATCTGATCCACTAAATTCCTTCCACCTAGGCAAATAAATCTGCTATGCTTTATCTGGCTTGACCCACATGTGACCCCAGAGCTATTGCAATGTTGTTGACTTTAGGAATTGGTGTCAAGCAATAAAGCCAGTGATGCCTTCATCCCATGAATGAATATTACAAATAAACTTATTTACAGTGATTTTAAAGATTGATTAAGACAATTTGCAATGCTTACTCATAAAGTTTCAGACAATAATGTTTTTGGATGTGATATAATGTCAAGCCCTAACTCACATCATCACTATGATAAAGGGTACTCCCCATCTATTTCCACTTTCTACAGCGAATAATAAACAACTACACAGTGAGAGAAATAATCATACATCTCCCATGGTGCGTTTCTATCTTGATTAATCTTACCCCATGATTAGAAACATCAAGTATCCTTCACCCAGAAGGAAGTGCTTGAGAAATTGAGCACATGTGGCAGGGTATGTGGAGAGAGAAACAGAATTCAGGTTTCAAATGCAATATCGCTCTTCCTCAGAATGAAGGAGTCTGAAAAAAATGTGTTTTATTCTGTTGACAATCAGTTCTGGTCTCCTTCCTATCAGAAAGATGTTGTGAAATTTGAAAGGGTTAAGAAAAGGTTTACAAAGATGTCACCAGAGTTGGAGGATCTGAGCTACAGGGAGAGGCTAAACAGGCTGCGGCTGTTTTCCCTGGAGTGTCGGAGGCTGAGGGGTGACTTTATAGAGGTTTACAAAATCATAAGGGACATGGATAGGGTAAATAGACAAAGTCTTTTCCCTGGGGTGGGGGAATCCAGAACTAGAGGACATAGGTTTAGGGTGAGAGGGGAAAGATATAAAAGAGACCTAAGGGGCAACCTTTTCATGCAGAGGGTGGTACGTGTATGGAATGAGATGCCAGAGGAAGTGGTGGAGGCTGGTACAATTGCAACATTTAAAAGACATCTGGATGGGTATATGAACAGGAAGGGTTTAGAGGGATATAGGCCAGGTGCTGGCAGGTGGGGCTAGATTGGATTGGGATATTGGTTGGCATGGACAGGTTAGACCGGAGCGTCTGTTTCTATGCTGTACATCACTTATGATTCTATAACTCTATGATGAATGGGAATGAGGAACAAATGGAACAGATGGAATAGATGGTGAAGATGTCCAGAGCAAAAGACAAAGAGAGTGCTAATAGTACTGGAAGAGTGATAGAAATGCAAAATAGGTGTTAATCAAAAGTATGAATGGTGGAAAGTAGGTGCTCTGCTGAGGTGACCCATGCAAACCAGGCACTAGGCTCTAGATTAGGGGGATAGGGACATGGCAGTTGGGAGAGAGGGGAAGAAGAGGGTGTAATCAAAACGGAATACAGTGTTCATTGTCTGAAGTTGTTGAGCTCAATATTGAGTCCTAAAATGTCTAAGCAGTAAATGAGTTTCTGTTCCTCCAGCTTGAGTTGTGCTATACTATAGCTGGTCTATTTCCAAATGTTAGCATGAGAGCACAATGGTATATTGACATGGCAAGCAACTGGAAGATTAGGGTGATTATTGAAACACATATAGTTCTTATGCGACTTAACAGGTTAGGTATGGAAAGGTTGCTCTCCCTTGAGAGAGAGAGAGTCGAGGACCAGAGGGCACAATCTCAGAATAGACAGTAGCCCAATTAAGACAGAGATGAAGAGGAATCTCTTCTCTCAGAGGGGAGTGCATCTGTGGAATTCTCTATTGTAGAGGGCTTTAGAGATTGGGTTGTTCAGTATATTCAAGGCTAAGATGGAGAGGTTTTGTTTTAATCAGTAAGGGAATCAAGAGTTATGGAAAAAAGACAGGAAAGTTGAGTTGAGGATTATTAGATCAGCCATGATCTATTTGAATGGTGGAGTAGATTCAGACTGAATGGCCTATGTCTGCTCCTATGTCTTATGATTTTCTGTTCTTATTCTCAAAAGATGTGCTCCACAAAGTGGTTACCCAGTCAGTTTTGTCTCGCCCATGTAGAATAGACCTTACTGAGAGCAGTGAACACAGCAGCAGACTGGATTGAAAGAAGTACAAGTAAAAGCAAATTACTGTCAGCTTTGACAAGGGGTCAGTTAGACTCGGAATGTCAGCTCTTTTCTTTCCTTACAGATGCTGCCAGACCTGCTGAGATTTTCCAGCATTTTCTCTTTTGAAGTACAAATAAACCTGGCGCTACATCAGGAAGGTGCGTTTCAGGTCTTGGTCAGTGAGGAGAGAGGAGGTGAATGGGCAAGTGTTGCATCTTCTGTGATCACATAGGAAGGTGCCATGGGGAGTGAAGAAGTGTGAGGAGCCATGGAGGAGTGGACCCTGTGTCACTGAGGCAAAGGTCCCTGTGGAATTCTGACAGTGGAGGGGAAGTGCGTTTGGTGGCAGTAGCCTGCTGGATGTGGTGCAAATGGACAATCTTTTGAATGCAGAGCCTGATGGAGTGGAAAGCAAGGAAAAGAGGAATCTTGTCTTTGTTCTGGGAGAGAGGCAAAGGAGCAAGAACAGAAGTGCAGGAAATGGGCAAACATAGGTGAGGGTCCTTTTAACCACAATGGGAGGGGATTCCTTAGTTGAGGACAAAGGAAAACACATTGGATCTACCCTGTAGAAAGGTGAAAGGTCTAGAAAGTGGACAGAGGACCCCTGTCCAATTTGGTGGGCATGGAGGCAATGGTGATGGAAGAAGAGTTCAATGTCGCGCTGTACCCAAAATTCATTGATGTGAGAGTGTAAGAGGATAAAATGAATCCTTTACCACGCATAAATCAATCTGTACTGGACAGAAGGTCAGAGGGTATAATGAATACACAACAGAGGTGGGATTAGAAGAAGTAAGTCATTTTGAACTTGAAACGTTGGATCTATTTCTTCCTCCACAGATTCTGTCAGACTTGCAAATTGTGTCCAACACTGACTGTTTTTGTTTCAAACCTCCAACATCCACAATACTTTTATCTTTTAACTAACATTAGATTCTGTAGCAGTTACGAGATAGTTTACATTGTCCGAGCAAGTTCTTTTCACACCTGGTTTTGCTGTGGCCACTCTAAATGTGTTTGGAAGACAGGTTTGTGTGCTGAGCTGGATAGGAACATTCAGGTGATGGTAGTGCCCCATCTGCCTGCTGCCCTTGTCCTTCGAAGTGGCAAAGGGCAGGGTTTTGGAAAGTACTATCAAACGGATATTGCTGTGTCACTGCAGTGCATCTTGTAGATGGTATACACTGCTACCTTTGAGCAGCAGTGTTGGAATTCCCAGTGGGAGTTAACCCATGACTTTCTACCCATCCATTTTACTTTGACTGTGTGAACAATGACAGGCAAAACATATGGACATTATATGGTATTCCAGAGAATGTATGGAACTGAAGCAGACCATGTGCCCAAACATCCACACTGGGCTTTATGATTCTCTGAAGCCTCTCCCATCATTCCCCATCCAAATCCATTGTTGTTTGGTTCAGTTGGTCAGATAGCTGGCCTCAGATACAGAGTGATACCAATAGCATGGGTTCAGTTCCTACACTAACTGAGATCAACATGAAGATCCCAGTTTCTCAACCTTAGCCCTCACCTGAGACATGCTGATCCTCAGGTTAAACCTCCACCAGTCATCTCTCTCTCTCTCAAATGAGAGAGTGGGATTACAGAAAGGATTCCATTATTTTTCCAATCACCAATGTTAAGTTGATTAATCTATAACAACTTTCAATCATTCCCAGAAGGTTAGGACTTTTCCCAGGAATACAAACTCAGAACATCACTCTTCTTACTTACATCTTGACATGTCCCTAGAGAAGTTTTAAAGATTGTAAATGTTTAATCATAACTGTAACTGATCTGACAAAACAATGAGGAATTACAGCAATCTCATCAAGTTGCACATTTCACAGCCTATCAGATCGATCCACTTCATTCTAAGCTGCCAAATGCTTGAATAAAGCAAAACATTTTTACCGTCATTGCTGGTGACTTGCACTTTAACTGTCGTTGTAACAGTTTGTCCATGTTCGTCATCAGTTGCTGTTATCTGTCCAAGTACAACAGGTAGAGATCACACATTAATACCAGGCATCACAAAGTAACAGATTATCATTCTACAAATCAGCTGAAATGAGTAACACTTTCATTGTGATAAGCTGCAATTAGTAAAGTGATAATGCCCATAATGTTTGAGCTCTGTGATACACGATCATAACTCTAAGTCAGGCGGTGCATTAAATAGTGCAGCAAGGAACAGAATTTGCAAAGAGAAATTGTCAGCTTGACTAAGGGCTGCTTGGATCAGAGAAAAATAGACTTGTTGGGCCGAAGGGCCTGTTTCCACACTGTAAGTAAGTAATCTAATCTAAAGCTAGAAACTGCAGAAAAGGAGAGAGATTGAAGGATCCATCCACCGTAATTAATGAAAACTGGTGGTCAATCCAAAAAATAAATGAACAGACAAATCGATTGTTAATAGGACATGTCTCATTCCAGACCTATTCCAGCCCCCACCCACAAGTCTGTCTCCAATATATTGATGATATCATCGGTGTGCTTCTCTCTCTCGTTCAGAATTGGAAAAGTTCATTGATTTCGCTTCCAATTTTCACCTTGCCCACACTTCCAACTGGTATAACTCTGACTCCTCCCTTCCCTTCCTAGACATCTCTGTTTACATTTCTGACAATAGAGTGGCCACTAATATCCACTTCAAACCCATTGATTCCCACAGCTACCCAGACTACATATCCTCGTACCCTGCTTCCTGTGAAGACTCCATTCCATTCTCCCAGTTCCTCCATCTCCATCACATATGTTCCAATAAGGCCAACTTCAACACGAAAGCCTCTGATATGTCCACCTTCTCCCTCAACCAAGGATTCCCAGCACTATTGTTGCCAGGGCCCTCAACCGAGTCTGACCCCTCTCCCACAATTCTGTCCTTACCCCTCTCTTCTCTCCTGCAACAGCGACAGGGTTCACTTTGTCCTTATCGACCATCCCATTAGCATCCATATCCAGAAGATCATCAGCTGCCATTTCTGTCACCTCCAGCGAGATGCCACCACTAGACACGATTATCCTTCTCCTCCCCTGTCCACCTTTCGCAGGGACCGTTCCCTCCGGGACATCCTGATCCATTCTTCCTTCACTCCCAACACCCGCTCCCACAACCCCACAGCACCTTCCCCTGCAACTGCTGAAGGTGTAACACCTGCCCATTTACCTCCTCCCCCCTTGGTATCCAAGGGCCCAAATATACCTTCCAGGTGAAGCAGCACTTTACCTGCACTTCACACAATCTAGTCTATTGCATTCCCTGCTTAGAATGTGGTCTCCTCTACATTGGGGAAACAAAGCGTGAATGCTTTGGTGAACAATCTGTGCTCTGCCTGGAAAACAGACCCTGAATTCCAACTGCCTGCCACTTTAATACACCACCCTGTTCCCTAGCCAGCATCTCTGACTCCAGCTTGCTGCAGTGCTCCGACAAATCAGTGCAACCTGGAAGATAAACACCTCATTTCCAAGCCTTCTGGACTCAATATTGAGTTCAACTATTTTAGGGCCTGAACTCTCCAGTATCCTAGCCCCCAAACCCACATACCAGACTTTGTTATCACATAGTCTGCAATTACATACTACCTACTGTTTTGTATTTAACAGCTATTCACCCTCCTAGCCAGATCATTATCCACTCCTTTGTCTGTCCAACTGTTCTTCTCTCTCTTTGGACTCTATCCCCACCTATCATTTACTCCCTACCCCCTCCCTCCACCCTATCTTTTGCATATAAAACAACATTTCCTAGCTACCATCAGTTCTGAGGAAGGGCCACTGGAATTGAAATATTAACCCTGATTTCTCTTCACAGATGCTACCAGACCTGCTGAGCTTTCCAGCAATTTCTGTTTTGATTTCTGATTGTTAATTATCATCTCAAAGGGGATGAAGTATAGATTGCACATTTGTGCATAGTTCTGGTTTAACTCTATCTTGAGTGGCTGTGTACAGCTCCAGGCATCGTGCCTCAGTATAACAGGGTATACAGTGGTGACAGTGAGGGAGGACACCAAGAAGGGGAGCTCAAGCAGTCAAGCGGAGGAGGCCCAATGGACATAGGGAGAAAGTGAGAAGTCACACAATGCCAGATTATAGTCCTTCAGGTTTATTTAAAATCACAAACTTTTGGAGCGCTGCTCCTTTGTCAGGTGACTTCACTTGATGAAGGAGCAGCGCTGTGAAAGTCTGTGATTTGAAATAAACCTGTTGGACTATAACCTGGTGTCATGTGACTTCTTACTTTGTTCACCCCAGTCCAACACCAGCATCTCCACATCATGGCATAGGGAGGGACAGACAAAGAATTTTATCCCCCAAACATGATCTGTACGTAAATACTCTGTTTTCCTTGTTTAATCTCCCTTCATGTTTGTAAAATCTTGATGCCAATAGAATAAAGAATCTCTGCTTTCTGATCTTTGTCAGTGTGCTTAAATTGGATGTTATGTCATGAAGGATATAGTAACCATAGAGAAATTCATTAGAGCGATGCACAAGTTAAAAGGATTAAGTTATGAGGACAGAAAGATATCAATTTTCATTTTGCTTTTGTGTAAGATTAATGTTTATTTTTACTTCTTCAAAAGGAAGTCAGTGTCACCAGCAAAGCCAGACTTTCCTCCCTATCCCAAATTGTGTTCAGACATTTCAAAGGTCAGTTAAGAATCAACCACATTGCTGAAGGCCAGATCTTGTAAAGATGGCAGATTCCCTCTCTCAAGGACATCAGTGAAGCAGATAGGTTTTCAAAATAATCAATGATAGTAGCCATGGTCACCATTACTTAGACTATCTTTATATTACAGACTAATTAAATGAATTCAAATTCCACCAACTGCTCTGGTGGGATTTGAATTCATGTTGCCAGAGCATTAGCATGGGTCTCTTGTTTACTAACACAGTAACATTGTCACTACACCCCTGTTGTTTCAATTAATTAAAGTGGTTGATCAGAGTTAATAGATTTTCCATGGGAATTGAGCAGACTTGTTAACACCTCTATTAAAATTCTTCTCCACGATGAACAAATACAGCGTCTCCAGTCTATCCACATCCCTGAAATCTCACATCTCCTCAGTGCCTTCCCTGAGATCTTTGCTGTATGATGTCCACAACAGGGCATAACTCCAGCTGAGACCTAATCAGTGATTTAATAATATTTGTGTATAATTTTGGTGAGGTGGACAAAGGGAAGAAGCAAGGAGAGAGAGAGTGGAGTAGGGAGTGCAACCAGAAGGAAGACAGGGAAGATTTCAGACAGAGATTATGTTTTATGTTCTCACGCTGGAATATGCACTCCTATCAGCAAGCAAATGCTAACGTACTTTGTTTTGTATTGGCAGAATCTCCTTTACCCAAGGTTTACTAGATTCCTGGTACCTCTATCTAAATAATGTAATGAAACATTGCATTATTTAGATAGAGTCTTTGGAAACATTCAAATCCCCACTATTCCATACACTGAATTGAAATGCAGAGCTAACAGTGTGCCATACAACCAAGAGCTTGTGTTGCCAGTTTTACAGCATCTGCTCAAGATGCCACCATCTGTTCTACTGCCATCACACAATGTCCTGCTCCCATTGTCCTATCAGATTTCTTGCCTTTTCCAGTCCACCCCACTTACTGTGAGTATGACTTCCCTCAACTTTTCTACTTATTACAACCAGTTTAATAGGCTCAGAGTGAAACAGTTTTATTTACTGAATGAATGAAATCAAAGTTAATTTTTAACCAAGGTTTGCCTACAATATCTGAGGGACCAAGTATTGGGACAGTTTTGAGTGGCAACTCCATTTCAGCTTTGCTTCAAACATGAACAATAATGCTAGACTACAGAGGTGGGCTGAGTTTGACTGCTCTTCACATCAAAGCTGCAAAGGTGACATCAAGGGAATTGGGTGAAATATTCTGCACTAGTTTGAGTCAAACCTACTACAAAGGAAGAAGTTTGTGGTTGTTGGAGGTTCAAGTTATTGATAGAACCTCATTAGAGGAGTTGCTCAGGGTAGTTCCGAGGTCCAGCAATCTGCTTCATCAACAGCGTTCATTCAGTGATAAGACAAGAACTGGGTATGTTCATTTATGATTGGTGCTGAACATTACACATTCATATCTTTTTTTCAGTTCTCCATTTCCATATGCAGCAAGTCTGATCAACATCGAAGTTTACGTTGATAGGTGGCAATGACAGCAGGTCAGAAGTTAGCAATTCTGCAGAGGGTAATTCAACCTTCTAACAAATTAAGTCCAATTCAGTGCCTACTTGCCACTGAGCAGGAGTTTGATGGAATATTCTCCACTTATCTGGATGTGCGCATTTTCAAGAACAGTAAAGATACTCAATTCCATTCATGACAAAGCAGTCCACTTGATTGACACACCATCTAACACTCTGAACATTCGCCACTGACACTCATGGGCAGCAGTGTGTATAATTTACAAGATGCATCTCAGGAATTCACCAATGCTTCTTCTAAAACACCTTCCAAATCTGAGACCTCTACCACACAGAAAAGCAAGGAATGCAGATGCATGGAAGCACTATAACCTGGAAGTTCCCGTCCAAGCCATACACTATCTAGTGTTGAATATTGCTGCTCCTTCTCTGTTGCTAGATTAAAATCCTGAAATTCAATTCTTAGCTGCATTGTGAGTGAACCTGGACTGCTGTGGTTCAAGAAGGTGGCTCACCACTACTTTCTCAAGGTAATTAGGATTGGGCTTTCCAGCAGAGTCCACATCCCATAAATTGAGAATGGAAAAATCAGGCACCTTCAATGACCTAAAGAAATCTACATGGCATTACACTACTGTGTTGATTAGGTTAACGGACAGTTATTGTATACTGTAAGAAATCTATAATTGAACAGCAAGAAGTCTTACCAATAGATCATACAGTCTGGATACCAGTTTAGTCTTGGTAAAGATAAATCCATCTCTGTTTATGGTGAAATCATCACTTGGTGTAATTTTATATTTTATTGAAGGGTTTGTTTTCTACAAAATAGAAAGGATAATTAAACAAGGTAAGTAACAGGCAATATCAAATTCCAAAATTGCACAAATCGAAATACATAGACAGACATAAACCATTCTTGATCTAATATTCCATTCCACTGAAATCAGGTCAAATTGATCAGGATGATAATTGAGAACAGCATCAGGATTACGATCAGGAGGAGAAGAAGATAACAGTGATATCCTGTTGTACAGAGTGGCAATCTGATGAAGAGTGATGAATGGAAATGATATCGATACTTGGTGAGGAGGTATTGATGGAGGAGAGAGAAGTGTTTATGAATGGAGAGAGATTATTGATGGTCAGAAAGAGGTATCAATGGATGCAGAACAGTAAATTGTGTATTGGTAAACAGTCAGGGATATTGAAGAATAAAGAAGGTATTAGGGATGAATAGTAATGAGCATTGAATCAAGAGAGGAGTAATTCTTGAATAGAGAAAGGCATAGAGAGGGGTGTTAATGAATCAGATTAATATTGGTGAACTGAGGTGTGTTAATAGTAAGGAATATTGATGAATTAAGAAGGGTTTCAATGAACAGCACTGTGTATAAATGAACAGAGATTGGAATATTGATAATCAAAGAATGATAAAGTAAAGCAGAGGGGGTACTGATGAATGGACACAGGTATTGATAAATATAAGGGGTTACTAATGAGGGGGGTATGGATGAATAGAGATGAGTTTGAATGGACAGAGAAGGGCATTGATGAATGCAGTGGGCTGTTGTTGAACAGAGAGTGGGGCTGTCTCAGGAATGGGCAGCATTGCACAGACTGTGCTATGCTGTACAGATTAATCATACAGTTAAGTCTCTGTGTGTTCCCAAACAAACCCACTGCTTCTTTTTTTCACTTACGTCAGGAAAGTCACAATCCTCAGCCCTAACTGTAAGAGGTTTTGTGGATGAACTTTGTTCAAAGACAATACTTCCAGGTTCTAAGTTTTCTTGTATATTTCCATTATAGACCGCCTTTGTAAACTGTGGTGGGCATTTGTTTTCTTTCAAAACATTCAGAGTAACAGTGGTCATGGAGTATTTGTAGTGGTCATTCTCCTGATAAGCCTGAGAAATAAAAACAGATGATTATATCTTAGGCAGTCACACCCAATGCATTGGGTCAATGGAGTCTCCAGAGGTTAGTGGGTTCTCTCAGCACCAATGGGGTTACCCAGGATCTTGCAGTTAATGGGGGTCTCTAGGGGTCAGTAGTGTTTCTCAGGATCAGTGGGGTCTCTCAGAGCCAATGTACATTTTCAGGATCAGTGAGTCTGTAAAGAGTCAGATAGGTCTCTTTGGTTAAATGAGGTCTCTTAGGGCCTCTACAAATCAATGGAACCCCCAAATTTAGAGGGCCTCTGAAAGTCAGAGGGATTTATTATGGTGGGGTCCCCCTGTTACTGGAGTCTCTGAGAATCAATGGGATCTCGAAGGGTGGAGCAGTTTTGTGGGGCCAGGGTGAGCCTTCTTGCTCCTTGTGATCTCCTGGATGAGTTGGTCACCTAAAGGGGTTGAGGAAACGTTTTCTGGAATATTTGCCTGCTAACAGCTGTGTGCCTATTTTCTTCATTTTAACCAGGAGGATAAGTGCATCAATGGGGTAGGCTGCTATTGTAAATCATAGTAAACAAGGCATCCCAACCCTGTTTCTGATTTACTGCATGCGCAGTTCTTTCAGTTTTTACAACTCTGTTGTGGATGGACCGGGACGTGTTTACTGATCTAGCACAGCTGTCCATGTCTGTTGTTTTAGACAGATATTGGGGCAGATTTGCTCCAGTCTATCAAATGCACAAAAAATACACATTGAAAACCAGGTGTAGAGGTTGACATGCCAATTTTTGGTCACTAATAGAATTTGGGAACATGTATCCGAAAACATTAACCAGCACACCCAATTTCACAATCCCTAGTCTCAGCATCCTAAGCTTTGCTTTGGGAATACAGCTTTCCAAAATTTACCATCGTCCAAATTCTCCCATCAGATAGGAAATCCTGGGACACACAGTATGATTGGAATGGGATTGACTCTTGATCACATGGAATTTTAACAGAATGCTCCTATAGTAAAATGCTAGACTTTCCGCATCTAATGAATGGCTTTGAATACAATCCTTGGTGCAAAGAAAAGTTAGTCAAGGATTTGAAAATGTTCTTCAAAGGAATTTTAGAAAGAAAGTGCACAGCAGCACATCCTAAACATTTTCACACTTTGACCCCATTTCAAGTCTAAAAAATTGTTGTGATTCCCAGTATAAACTGAGAGCAGGATGTGGAGGTGAAGGTTGGCAATCTGTGAGAGACTGGGTGGGGAAGTGGGTGACTATGAGAGTTGGATTTTTTTGGAGCAGGGAACACAATTTTTTCTCAGTTGCTCCTCCACAATTGTTGGCACTGCTTCGGAGCTCAGGACCCCACAATTATAGGTAGTCACTCCGTCAGGTGTCCCAAGCCCCAATTTGAGAAGTCCTGGTATAGAGTTTCTCTCTTCTTTAAATCTGACAGTGATTTATTTGAATGATAATGAATCAAATGGACTAACTTTCACATTATGTTATTGCCGATCTAGTAATCAGGAAAATATGTTCTTTTATCATGAAGACATAAGGGCTGGTGTACATACCATGACTGTCAGGACAACTGGATTTCGGCTGGTTACAGGCTTAATCATGGTTATCTCCCCAGTGTTTTGATCAATTTTAAAAGTATTCTCATAATCTATAAAATGAAAATCAGTGAATGAAAATAAAACTCAAAAGACGATTTATTCGTTAACAGGTCAACAACAACATTAGACATTGTTAAATGAAAGGGCTCAGACCTCTCGATAGATAGAGTCTAGATTAGATTCCCTACAGTATGGAAAAAGGCCCTTCGGCCCAACAAGTCCACACCGACCCTCCGAAGAGTAACCCACCCAGACACATTCCCCTACCCTATTTTTACCCTTGACTAATGCACCTAACATTATGGGCAATTTAGAATGGCCAGTTCACCTGACTTGCTCATCTTTGAATTGTGGGTGGAAACCAGAGCAAACCCGCACAGACACAGGGAGAATGTACAAACTCCACACAGACAGTCACCTGAGGTGGGAATCGAACCCTGATGCTGTGCGGCAGCAGTGCTAACCACTGAGCCACAGTACCGCCAACAGCAGCAAGAGTAATTGTTTCCTGATTTACAGAGAGCAACATGGAACAAATTATCCAACAACAATCACTGTGCAGGAAGCTGGGAGAGTACAAATCATATCAGCTCCAGTGGATCGATAAACCTTTAGAATACAATAGCAGACAGATAACTTAAAGTCTGTGCAAATCGCTGGTTCGGCCCCATTTAGAATCTACGATTCAGTATTAACCCTTTCAGACTCAAACAGAAGAGGGAGTTAGTAAATGTGCAGCAAAGTTTTGGACAGACTCAGGTTTAGAGAGCATAGAGCATAAGAGACCAATGACTGATATTCAAGTCCAAAACCTGTCAGAGTTTGCTTTTTGCCTTCCCTGTTTGGGAAACTCCCGCCTGCCACCAATTGAATGCCAGCAATGATAGCGTGAGGTCCTTAAGAGGCCCAGTCAAGGGTCTCAATTAGCAACGGGGCAGGAAGGCCATTCCTCCCAAATTATAATCAAAGTGGAGGTGGAAAGGTCACAGGGTCAACACACTCCCCCCCTCCCCCCACACAGCCCTTCTGCCAGATTCAATGCTTCGCTCGTCTTCAAACCTGCCCAAGGGGAAAATAAGACCATAGGTTACAGGAGCAGAGTTAGACTATTCAGTCCATTAAGTCTGTTCCACCATTGTTCTTGGCTAACATGTTTCTCAATGCCATTGTCCTGCCTTCTCCCTGGAACCTTTGATCCCTTTACTAATCATGAAATACACTCATTGGCATGGCCTCCACAGCTCTCTGCAGCAATGTGCTCACCACCCTCTGGCTGAAGAAATTCCTCCTCATTTCAGTTCTAAAGGGTCATCCCTTCTCTCTAAGGCTGTGCCCTTGGGTTCTAGTCTCCCCTACCTGTGGAAGCATCTTCTCCTCATCCAATCTATCCAGGTCTCTCAGATTTCTATAAGTTTCAATCAGATCATTCTTCTAAACATCATTGAGTACAGACCAAAAGTCCTCAACTGCTTTCATCCCCAGGATCAATCTTGTAAACCTCCTCTGGGACCCTCCAAAATCAGTACATCCTTCCTTCGATATGGGCCAAACACTGCTCACAATATTCGAATATTCCAGGGTTTGACCAGAAACCTATACAGCCTCAGCAGACAGTCTCTGCTCTTATATTATGGCTCTCATGAAAAATGCTAATAAATGGACGCTATTAAATCCTACAGAGGTTGCGGGCTGTGACTCCACCAGTGTTTGTAACTTTGTGCTTTTTTACACTGTTTTTGTACTAATAAGGCCAAGTATTCCATATGCTTTTAAAAGTTAAAATTCACACAACACCAGGTTATAGTCCAACAGGTTTAATTGGAAGCACTAGCTTTCGGAGCGCTGCTCATTCATCAGGTGGTTGACTGATGAAGGAGCAGTGCTCTGAAAGCCACTGCTTCCAATTAAACCTTTTGGAGTATAACCTGGTGTTGTGTGATTTTTAACTTTATACACCCCAGTCCAACACTGGCATCTCCAAATTATATGCTTTTTAAACAGATTTCTTTACCTGTTACCTTCAAAAATGTATGTACATACACTCTCAAAACTCTGTGCTTCTGCTCCCCCTTTACAATTAAACCAATTATTGCAGGTAACGTATTAAATCTATAAAACAATTGACTACGGTACCTTTTATGCCATTTACCATTTTGTATTGAATCACGGCTTTGATTTCTTTATCACCATCAACAGCTTGAATCTGCTGAGGTTCCAGCTGCAATGGACCAGTCTGCAATAAACAAGAGAAAGAGCTTCAAGTGATGAGAAATGTGAGCTGGAAAATGAAGTTTAGGAAGTCCTGATTAACTGATACCTCAGTCTCGCCTTGTGTGATATTTCCCATGTAAACTGCATTAAGGCAGATGCTGGCAGTGGAAGCGAGAACTTCAAAACAGGGTTCAAACTCTGGCGGCTTGTTATCTTCATCCAGGACATTAATATTAATGGTCAGTGTATCGTTCGGAGGACCAGCTGGAGTTTCCTGAAAACGTGAGAAGATAAAAAGACCTGCAATTCAGAACAGCTTTTGCAGACGAAGTATTTTAGAAAAATACAAGCATTATATCAATGTCAGCCGTTGTTAATGTAATGAAACATCCTGTGGCACTTTACAAGAGTAGTATTTAAATAAAACTATAATTTAGAGTCACACAGGTTTTAAATTGTATGGAGTGCCACAAGGATTGGTGCTGGGTCCTCTACTTTTTGTCATTTACATAAATGCGAGCATAAGAGGTACTGTTAGCAAGTTTGCAGATGACACCAAAATTGGAGGTGTAGTGGACAGCGAAGAGGGTTACCTCAGATTACAACAGGATCTAGACCAGATGGGCCAATGGGCTGAGAAGTGGCAGATGGAGTTTAATTCAGATAAATGTGAGGTGCTGCATTTTGGGAAAGCATATCGTAGCAAGACTTATACACTTAATGGTAACGTCCTAGGGAGTGTTACTAAATAAAGAGACCTTGGAGTGCAGGTAGACAGGATAGTGAAGAAGGCGTTTGGTATGTTTTCCTTTATTGGTCAGAATATTGAGTACAGGAGTTGGGAGGTCATGTTGCGGCTGTACAGGACATTGGTTAGGCCACTGTTGGAATATTGAATGCAGTTCTGGTCTCCTTCCTTCAGAAAGATGTTGTGAAACTTGAAAAGGTTCAGAAAAGATTTACAAGGATGTTGCCAGGATTGGAGGATTTGCGCTATAAGGAGAGACTGAGGCTGTTTTCCCTGGAGCGTCAGAGGCTGAGGGGTGACCTTATAGAGGTTTACAAAATTATGAGGGGCATGGATAGGGTAAGTAGGCAAAGTCTTTTCCCTGGGGTCGGGGAGTCCAAAACGAGAGAGCATAGGTTTAGGGTGAGAGGGGAAAGATATAAAAGAGACCTCAGGGGCAACTCTTTCATGCAGAGGGTGGTATGTGTATGGAATGAGCTGCCAGAGGAAGTGGTGGAGGCTAGTACAATTGCAACATTTAAAAGGCATTTGGATGGGTATATGAATAGGAAGGGTTTGGAGGGATATGGGCCGGGTGTGCTGGCAGGTGGGACTAGATTGGGTTGGGATATCTAGTCGGCATGGACAGGTTGGACCGAAGGGTCTGTTTCCATGCTGTGCATCTCTGTGACTCTATCACTCTAAAAGAGACAGGAGAGGTAGAGAGACAGAATGGTTTATGGAGGGTATACCAGAGTTCAGGACGCAGACAGCTGAAGGCATGACCACCAGTGGTCCAGTGTTTCCAATCTGGAATGGTCAAAGGTCAGAATTCAATAAGTACAGCGTTAGGGAGCTGGCGAGGATTACAGAGTTATGGAGGAAGGAGAAAGTTGAGAGCTAGGATAAGAATTTTAAAATCAGGATTTTTTGCAAGTCAGCAAGCACCAGAGTGATAGGATAGCAGGACTCAATATAATTCAGAGAGCAGACTTTTAAATTACTTCAAGTTTACACAGATAGAATTGGGAAAACAGCCAGCAGTACATAGGAACAGGTGAGCCTAGAGATAATAGTGGAAGGAATGAGGGTTTTAAAAACAGATGGGCTAATACACTGATGATGTCAAGCAATGTTATGAAGCTAGAAATAGACAGTCTTTGTGAATATGAAGTTGAAACCTTTTATGGCAAATATGGCAACAAGGTTGTGACACATTGGTTCATCTCAAGCCATTGCAAGCAATTCCATTGTTACTGTAGATATATCTACATGAAAGGAGGTAGAACAGTCACATTCAGCTGGATGGTGGACAGGTGTAAGAGGAGGAGGATGTGAGTAAACATGCCAAAGGTTATAGACAGGTCCAGGAAGAGAAGGAGAGAAAGCTTGCCTTCCTTACAGTAACATGGAACGTCCTTGTAACTTTGGTAAGAGGTGTTTTGTTGTAGTGGCTGGGGCTGAAGCTGGACTGTCATAGAGATGTACAGCACAGAAACAGACCCTTCGGCCCAACAAGTCCACACCAACCCTCCGAAGAGTAACCCACCCAGACCCATTCCCCTATTTCTCTACACCTACACTGACTAATGCACCAAACACAGGCAATTTAGCATGGCCAATCCACCTAACCTGCTCATCTTTGGATTGTGGGAGGAAACTGGAGCACCTAAAGGAAACCCACACAGACGCAGGGAGAATGTGCAAACTCCACACAGACAGTTGGCCGAGGCAGGAATCGAGCCCGGGTCCCTGGTGCTGCGAGGCGACAGTGCTAACCACTGAGCCACTGTGTCCGTGCCTACCAGATATCCTAAACTAATTTAGTTTCATTTGCCAGGACTTGGCCCATATCCCTCCAAACTCTTCCTATTCATATACCCATCCAGATGCCTTTTAAATGCTGTAATTGTACCAATCTCCACCACTTCCTCTGGCAGCTCATTCCATACAAGCACCACCCTCTTCGTGAAAAAGTTGCCCCTTAGGTCCCTTTTATATCTTTCCCCTCTCACCCTAAACCTATGCCCTCTAGTTCTGAATTCCCCCACCCCAGGGAAAAGTCGCAATTTGAATGTGAATCTCCTGGAAAAATAGATTTGGATTTGAAGAGGTAAAAATGAAACAAACCATTGTCAAGGTCTGTTGAGAGGAAAGGCAGGTTCAAGACAAAATGGTTATTTGCACGGATGGTGAGAACAAGGACAGTTTCTTTGACATGAGATTTGGTGATAGCAGATTTAAAAGGGAGAGGGACAATACCTGAAGGGAACTGCTTACAAAATAATCCAACATAGGGGCCATGAGAGGAAGTTGGGTGATCAGCAGATCAATGGGAATAGGGTCAAGAGTTCAGAAGGTGGTTCCCATGGACAAAATGGAGCATGAAGGAAATATGTAAGTTCAGGGCTTAGACAGCGAATTAAAGAACATTTTCACAATTGTCACCTTTTGATGCAGGAAATATTTCTGAATCATAAGCATCATTGTGATATAAGAAACATGGATGCTAATTTGCATACAGCAGTACTGCCTGGCCAGCAATGCAGCAAACCCTCAGTACTTCTCTTTGGCAGTGCTGCCCTGGCTCAACACTGTCTCGTTTTTGATTCACTGAGTCCCCCCTCAGCACTGCTCCTCAATTGATGCAGTACTGTCCCTCTGAGGGTTCAGCAGTTCCTTGGTACTGACCCTCTGACATGGCAGTATTTGTTCAGTACTGTCCTTCCACCATGCACTACTCCCTCACGACTGACTCTGACAATGCAGTGCAGCCTCAGTACTCTCCATCTTACAGTTTGGCACTCCTTCAGCACTGACCCTTAAAAGAGGAGTGCTCCCCCTCAGTATTGCCCCTCCAATAAGTGTAGCAGTCCCCCAGTACTGATCCTCTGACACTGCAGCAATTTCTGAGTACTGACTCTCCAAAAAAGTAATACTCACTTGGTGGTCCCCTACAACCAGTGCAGTGTTTCCTCAGCATTGCTCCTGTGATAGTGCAGTGCTCCCTGAGTACTGTCTCTAAAAGTGTTGTTCCCACGGTACTGACCCTCTGATAATGCAGCTCTACGATTACAAAAGAGTTCAGTACTGTCCTTCCACCATGCACTACTCCCTCACGACTGACTCTGACAATGCAGTGCAGCCTCAGTACTCTCCATCTTACAGTTTGGCACTCCCTCAGCACTGACCCTTTGAATAGGTAGCACTCTCTCAGTACTGCACTTCAGAAGTATAGTTCTCCCTCATTGGTGTCCCTTCGACAATGCAGCAGTACCTTCATACTGACCCTCTGAAATTGTTGCACTCCCTTCGGTATTGCACAGGAAATATCATTTCAGATCATGTGATCAAATTGCTGAGGTGGAACTTGCACCTACAAATTACTGACTCTGAGGTAAGTGTGCTAGCAACTGAACCAAAGCAAACACTACATAATATTAAATTCCAAACACACAGATTCCTTGGAATCTCACAATCCTTCCAAAGCATAATTGTGAAATGTACATTGAAATCTCACCATTGCGTGTAAAATCAATTGTAAGCTCTTGGTCTTCTCATAATCTAATGGCTTTTGGAGAATAATCTCGGGTGTTGTATCACTCTGTAATTTGAAGTATTTTGCTCCATTCTAAAGAAGGCACAATACAGACAGATTAATTGAGTTCAGTGATGTTGCAATGTTATATATAATCTAATGCATGTGGTCCATGAGCTGGGAATTGACACTTACTGTGTTTGGATCCAAACTATAGTAAACTTGTCCTTTATCAGGATCACTTGCTGTCTCTTTTACCCAGACTGTATTGACAGGGAAGAGCTTCAGGAGAGTGAACAAAGTATAGTAAATGTGTGCACAAATAGCAAGCAGCTAGCCTTTAAATTAAGAACAAACTAGTTTGACATCTGAAGTTCATCTTAAGATCTAAATTTCTTGAGTTTTTTTTGTTCCACTTTTTGTTTTACAGCACCTTCTGGGATCTTGTATCCTCTGTAGTGACCCCTATGTAAAATACCTATTTCATTCAAGTCATCTCTTTATTTTCCATCATTAATTCTCCAGATTCATATTTGAGAGGACAACACCCACTTTGTCAAATTTTTTTTCTTTTAGGAACAATATCTATAGAAACTATTACAATCAATTTTTATGTTTCAAACTAGCTTTCATTCACACTATGACGTTTGCCTCATTATTAATTTTTTAGCCATGTTTTGCTTTTTAAAAATATTCTGTCCAAGCTCCTGGTCTGTTAGTCAGCTTTTAATCATATGCTTTTTCTTTAAGTGTAATTCCATCCTTAACTTTTATTTTAACTAACAAGGATAGCAGATTCTTCCTTTGAATTTTTATTTATCATTGAAATAGATATTTTCTGTGTATTCTGAATATCTCATCAAAAGTCTGCCATTATATCTCAATTAACCTAACATTTCACCTAACTTGCTTGCTCATTTTTATATAGCTCTGATTCATGCCTTCATAAATGCTCTTATTTAAGTTTATAGTGCTAGTCTTGGAGCCACTCTTCTCTCTTTCTCAAACTGAATGCAAAGTTCAATTATGTAATGATCACTTTTGCTGAGGAGTACCTTTATTAATTAATTCTATCTTGTCATGCAATCCCAGGCCTTGTATAGACTACTCTCTGCTTCAAAAAGTGTTGACCTAATAAACTTTCCAAAAAATTTTCTATGAACTTCTTACCCAGTCTAGTTTTGATCATCTTGATTTTTTTCCAATCTATACAAATATTAAAGTCTCTCTTTATTATTCAACATACCATTATAATAATCTCTCATTATTTATTCCTTTATAATCTGCCCTACCATGTGGTAACAGTCAGGGGGCCCATACAATAAATGACTTCTTGTCTTTATCATTGGTCATTCTACACTTAGGTTTCTTAAAACTCAGGTTTCATTCCCATTGTGCTAATACCATCAGAAATAAACAGAACTATATTCTACCTTTGTCTAGCTCCTCAATACACAGGTGCTGATCTACTTTGTCCTGCAGTCATTTCTCTTTCAGGGCTATCAGTTTGTACTTACTTATTTTGATTTGTGTTATCAATTCATCTGTATTTTTTCCCAAGTGCTATATAAATTCATATACAGAGCTTTTTGTTTTCCTACTTATTCCTGGAATGCTAGAACCAGACCATAGAAGTACAGGCCAACCCATTGATACAGCCCCCACTTCAGACTGGAGTGGTGCCACAGCCCTTTAGTTGAAACTTATTTATATTGCACCAGTCACTGAGCCACGCCTTCATTTCTCTAACTTTATTTGACGTATGTCAATTTTCATATGGAGAAAGTGAGGACTGCAAGTGCTGGAGATTAGAGTCGAAAAGAGTGGTGCTGGAAAAGCACAGCAGGTCAGGCAGCATCCAAGGAGCAGGAAAGTCAGCGTTTCGGGCATAAGCCCTTCATCAGGAATTTGGGGCTGGAAGGGGGTAAATAGGTAAATAGGAGGGTGGGGTAGAACTGGGGGAAGGTAGCTGGGAAGGCAATAAGCAGAAACAGGTGGGGGGGTGACAGTGATAGGTCAGAGTGGAGGGTGGACCGGATAGGTGGGAAGGAAGATGGACAGGTAGAACAGTTCAGGAGGGTGGAGTTGAGTTGGAGGGTTGGATCTGGAATGAGGTGGGAGTGGAGAGATGAGGAAACTGGTGAAATTGACATTGATGCTGTGTGTTTTGTAGCCCCAAGCTGGAAGATGAGGCGTTCTTCCTCCAGGTGTCGGGTGACTTGGGATTTGGCGGTAGAGGAGGCCCAGAATTTGCAAGTCCTTGGCAGAATGGATCGGGTGGTTTGGATTTGGCGGAGGAGGAAAGCCAGTTTTCATATGGCTCAGATAATAATCCAGAGATTATTGCCTTTGTGGTTTTGCTTTTTAACTCCTCGTACTGACTATGCAAAGCTTCCTCCCTTTTCCTTCCTATGTCATTGGTCTCTACACGGACTATAACTGGACCCTCCCTCTCCGACTGCAAATTCTTCACTAGCTCTAAGTAGATGTCCCTTAACCTGGCACTGGCTGGGAACTGGGCAATCTCTCAATCCTAGCTGTAAAGAACAGTGTCAATCCCCCTCAGTGTACTTTCCCCAGTAGCACTACATTCCTTCTGCTCTGTCTGCTTGAATAACTTCCTGTACCATGGTCAGTTAGCTGAACCACCCTGCAGCCGTCAATTTCATCCAAACAAACCGAAAATACCTCAAATTGGACAACTGCAAATACTGATATTCCTGCATGCCTGCCCTCTGGGTCCCCTGATCTGCTTCAGCTACAGCCAAATTCCCTAGTCTCAGAAGACTATCCCGAGGAGTTCAAAACACTCAGGCGATTTTCACCTTACTCCAGTAAAATATAGCACTTCCCTCCCCCCTTCATCCAGCTCCCTTACTTGGCCAACTCCCTTCCTTTGTTCAGAGTTGTACTTCATGCTAAGTTACACTGATATGCCTCTTTTTAAATGTTCTGAATTAGCTCTGCCTCAGGTATAGAAAAAATAGTTTAACCTAGTTGCTTTTATGAACTAATCAAGCAGCTCTCCAGTGGAATGCTTGTATATTCCTGCTTAAATATGGATGGAATTTAGAGTCTAAACACTGAAGTTCATTTGATGGTAACTGGGAAAGACAAACAAAATTAGATTTTTGGGAGGTACACATACTACAATTCCTTTTCCTCACCTAACAGCCAGCACTCTGTTCAAAGTTATAATTCATGCATTTGCAAATTCAAATGTCTCATATCTGAGTTCGGCTTGGGCCGCAAATGCTTTTACCAACTTTGAACTGTCCATACTTTTCCAAACCTCCTTGGATCTCAGGATGGTGTCAAAGGACTGAAAATTGCTAATATTGCACATTTGATTAAAAAGTGGTGTTCATTCTATATAGTGTTGATGTGCAATAAACTGTCCTGAAGAAGCTGAGCCTGAAGATAGTTCTTGGCCTTACCTTCTCCTATACCATCCTATCTTGAATCCAATCTCCACCATATGGCATAAAACCACACAATAAAAAAGGGACAAATCTAAATGGGATGGCGGATCAGAGGGGCCTGGGGGCACATGTGCTCAAATCACTGAAGATGACGGCAAACTAAAGAAAGTGGCAAATAAAATGTATGTAATTTGCTTTTAAACATACTGGATCACGGGCTTTATAAATAGATACATAGAGTACAAAAGCAAGGAAATTACAGTGAACTTTTACAAATCACTGGTTCAATTTCAACTGGAATTTTGTTTCCAATTCTGGATCTCACACTTTTGGATGGATGTGAAGGCATATCCAGACGGATGATTTACAAGATTGGCTCTAGCAAAGAGGAATTTCAGTTATGTGACTAGAATACAGGCTTTAGAGTTGTTTATAAAGAAAAAAAGGTTGGAAAGAATCATAAGGGCTATAACAGATAGAAACTGATTCCATTTGTAGAGGAATTTTGAACCAGAGTTCAACAATTTAATGTAATTGACAAAATAAAACAATGATGACAAATTCTTTGTTACACGGTGAATAGTCAAACCTGCAATGCGCTGCCTGAGAGAAAGTGGACACAGATTCAATTACGACTTTCAGAAGGGTGACAGGAAAAAGCAAGGCTGTATTGCTCTTACAGACAACTAGCATGAATGGAATGCGCTGATTGATCTTGTATAGAATCCCTACAGCATGGAAACAGGCCAGTAGGCCCAACAAGTCCACACCAACCTTCTGAAGAGTAACACACCCATACCCATTCCCCCTACCCTATATTTACCCCTGACTAATGCACTTAACCAACACATCCCTGAACGCTATGGGCAATTTAGCACAGCCAATTCACCTAACCTGCACATCTTTGGACTTTAGGAGGAAACCGGAGCACCCAGATAAAACCCACACAGACATTGGGAAAATGTGCAGACTCCACACAGACAGTTGCCCAAGTTGGAATCGAACCCAGGTCCCTGGCACTGTGAGGCAGGAGTGCTAGCAACTGAACCACCTTCTTATGTAACTTGTTATTCTATGATTCTGTAGAGTGGGTGGCACCATAAATTCCACCATATTATACATTACAATGATTGTAATATTTCACTGCAGTGAATGGGAAAATAAATGAAGTTGTTATCTTACCTCGCCAATGCTGTAATTCAATACCTTCTGCGGGAACTTGGGAGGATTGTCATTTACATTGTGGATCTCAATAAATAATGGTAGTGGTTCCTTTTAATGAGAATTAATTAGAAAACACATCAAACAAATAAAGGCTTCAATCTGTTGTTTGTTAATAATGTTTGAAATGTTTGACATTAACTAGATAAGTAAAGCTTGTTACACAGATGTCAATGTGCAATGTACATCATTATGGTATGGTCTTAAATGGTGTTTAGTAACTAAGAGGCTGGGAGGAATAGCTATAAAAATCAGTTGGGGTCGTAGAGCAAGTAGGAAAGACTGTTTAAAAACACGTGCAGGGTCTTTTGTTTTACATATAAAGGCATGGAGTAAAAATACAAAAAGAGTGTTTTGCTCAATTCTGGGCACAAGACTTTAGTATTGACCTTGGAAATTCAGCGACTAGGAGAAATTGCACAAATGGTTTTCTATGGGGATCAGGGAATCAATATGAAGGAAGTGGAGCAGCAGGGATTGTTTTTCTCAGAGTAGAGCTGATTAAGAAGAAGTTTGATATAAGTATTCACAATTTTAAACTGTTTTGGAAGATATACAAATAGCCATTTCTCAGTACTCCACCTGAGTATTGCTAAAACTGGACACAAATGTTTGAGGCTTTTCATCTTGCACTCATCAGGATATTTTGCAAAAATACAATTTCAAGGAAAAAACCCATTATTTACACTGCATGCAAGGAGACTGCTGTTTGGTTGGCAAGTAGAACCTGATTGGTAGAAATGTTGCCATAGAGAATGCTGATTGACAGTTAGAGGCTTTGATAAATTTTAAACCAGCCAGACTGAATTGGTCAGGGCATTGCCCCAAGAAATGAACTCATATACAGCTGTTATTTTGTTGAGTTCAAACAGGCATAGTATGTGCACATGTTCTTTCCCATGGCCAATCCACCTAATCTGCACATCTTTGGACTGTGGGAGGAAACTTGAACACCTGGAGGAAACCCACACAGATACAGAGAGAACAGGCAAATACCACACAGCAGTTGGCCAAGGTTGGAATCAAACCTGTGTCTCTGGAGCTGGGAAGCAGCATGGTGTATGCTAATATGTGTTGCCCCTAGTAAACATGAGTGCACCACACTGTGACCCTGACTGACAATCCTAATTGATTGTTAGCATATTCAAGATTATCCATCAATTTTGCTTCCTGTGGAGAGTAACCGGGTAAGATAGGTTTGGTCATTGACAGAGGGGAGATAATCTTATTTGCTTGTTACCAGTACAGTATTACATGAAAGGGTGGTGGAAGCAGATTCAATAGTAACTTCCAAAAGGCAAATTGACGAAAGACTTGTCAAAGATACTACCATAGGAAAAGGGGGAATGGTACCATTGTGTAACTGAGCAGCTCTATCAAAGCACTGGCAAAGATGTGCTGATTGACGTCTCATAGTGCTCTATCATTCTAAGATTATTTTGCAAACCATCATATCGCTCTGATTCATTACATTTCACTTTGCACAAAATTCTACAAGATTTTCAATCACTAATGGAACCATTTTACTTACCGGTGGATCTCCACAGTTTAGTGTGAATATTAATACAGGATTCATCAGATTCTGTCAGACAACAACACACAAAACAATGTCAGACTAAACAGATAAAACAGTGCCATTTTATCATTCTTGACTTTATACACCATTCAAAAAACAAATAATCCTAACACATTGGATGACCACTGAGGCCAATGTTTTTACGCAGAAAGCATACATAACATGACGATGAATATAGGTCTGTGTTTTATGCCCATAAGTTGTGTGCCTTATTGGCCTACCCCTACCCTTTCCACAAATATAAAATCTGGCACAATGCCACCAGGTTGACAATCTCCAGCATCTGCAGTCCTCACTTTCTCCTAGCAGATGCCAGTCTCAGAGAATACAGAAAGCAAATAGACAAGGAAACCAGAAGGTCGCCCAACATTTTGAAAGGAACAAAAAGTAGTGAACTTCTTAAAAAAATCACTCTTTTGCAATTTGTTTCATTGTTCACTTCATTTTTCAGAATGTTGGATGGGACTAAGTTTGTATTTTTTTTATGGTGGGTATGACAAGTTGGCACAATGGTGGGAGATATCCGCAGATTCTAGAGGCAGTACCTTTTTGGCTGATTTTTGAGTTCACATTGACTTTTTTCTGATACCCATAATAAATAAAGACCAATTCAGAAAGTGGGGAGCCTTCAAATTTGCAGCCATGACCAATGTCCTGTATAATCTAATAGTTAAAAACAATGACTGCAGATGCTGGAAACCGGATTCTAGATTAGAGTGGTGCTGGAAAAGCACAGCAGTTCAGGCAGCATCCGAGGAGCAGGGAACTCGACGTTTCGGGCAAAAGCCCTTCATCAGGTGAAGCCCTGATGAAGGGCTTTTGCCCGAAACGCCGATTTTCCTGCTCCTCGGATGCTGCTTGAACTGCTATGCTTTTCCAGCTCCACTCTAATCTAGAGTCCTGTATAATCTGCCTGACACATGATGATCTGGCCAAGATTCCTAGCTGGCCACAGAGCCACTATTCACACTACCAATTGGCCACCTTCCCACTGGACAGCCACTCATTGACTTGACTCAATGAGATGAGTGAGCTAGGAGTAAGCAGACCAGCTATTTGTCATTTTGCTTCCTGCGCCTCACCAATAAACATAAACCCCAGTCCCTTGTCTCAGAACCCTCAAATGGGCACACTGTTTTGTGTAAATCCCTCTGAATGCTTCTTTTGCCACTTGTGAATTGAATCACAAGTCCCATGTAGCTCATTCAATGCCTTACATTCCAAAACACAATGGTCTAAATATTCAGGAGGTGCCCATTTTTCAGTGGAAGGCCGTGGGGAGGTGGGGGCATGGCACGGGGTGCCACTCTGCGTGTAGGGTGCGCAGGAAAGGGGCATGAAGTGGGAGGACAGGAAGGCATCAGTAGATATTGCTGACTGGGAAGAGGTGGTGCGAAGGAATTCTTTCACACATTACAGTTGTACAGCCCGTCCTTACGGTGCTGAGTGAGGGATTGGCATTGGTTGAGAATGTACCAGACCCTAATTTTTCTTAAAAACTGCTAGGAATGTAAAGGCTATGTTAGCATTTATTACAAGTGGGTTACTGTAAAGGCATAAGAAAATCCTGCTACTGTTATCAGTTCTGAGGAAGGGTCACCGGACCCGAAATGTTGACTCTGATAGCTCTTCACAGATGCTGCCAGATTTGCTGATTTCCAGCAACTTCTGTCTTTATTGCTGCTATTATGTTGTATATGGGTTTTAAAGGGTTAATACTGAGAAGTGCTTTAAGGACTCCACACTGTGATCATATCATGTGGACCTGATGGGGGTCTCTCAGGTATAAGAGCAAATAGCAAGCTCCTGCTCTTAGTCTCTGTAATCAACTTACAAAATTGCTTAAATGTAATAAACTGCATCTTATTTGAAACAAAAGCTTCCTCTTGTTAGACTAGCTAGTAGTTTTTCTCTAATGCATCAGATCAGCCGGCCCTGTAAACCCCACCTTGCAAGAAGATGGTGGCAGAAAACATAGAACATAGAACATAGAACATAGAAGAATACAGCGCAGTACAGGCCCTTCGGCCCTCGATGTTGCGCCGATCCAAGCCCACCTAACCTACACTAGCCCACTATCCTCCATATGCCTATCCAATGCCCGCTTAAATGCCCATAATGAGGGAGAGTCCACCACTGCTACTGGCAGGGCATTCCATGAACTCACGACTCGCTGAGTAAAGAACCTACCCCTAACATCTGTCCTATACCTACCCCCCTTAATTTAAAGCTATGCCCCCTTGTAATAGCTGACTCCATAACTTACTGCATGATGAGCAGTGATACAGACTCATGCAACGATGTTGTGTGCAGAGATCATCGCTCGTTAACTTATTACACAGAGCCTCGGTGAGACTAAACCTGGAGTACTGAGTACAGGTTTGGTTCCTCTTACCTAAAGGAAGATAAAGTTGCTCAAAAAGAAGTGCAACAACATTTCATGAGATTGATCTTGGGATGAGAGGGCTATCATTGGAGGAGAAATTTAATAGAAGGGGCCTATATTTTATGCAGGTTAGAAGAATGAAAAATGTTCTTATCGAAATACATGAAAGTCTGTGAGGATTTGGGGCTTTTTCCTGCCTGGCTGGAAAATGAAGAACTGGGCATCAGAGTCTCACAGCAACAGGTCAGGATCATGGGGTATAAGAGGGGACCATTTAGTCCATCAAAACTATTCTACCATTCAATGTTTGAATTATGACCTAACTCCATTTCCATGCCCACATATCGCACAATACCATAAGCTAACAAAACAAAATCAAGTTTGAATGTAAAATTAACAGTTGATCCAGCAGCAAATGTCTCTTACAGGAGAGAGTGCCAACATTCTACCACCCTTTTCAATATTAAGGTTTTTTTAAAACTCACTTCAGAAATCTGTACTTCTATTTATAGAATGTATCGCCTCATCCTGAACATCTTGATCAACAAATACTGTTTCATCTAGTTACCCTCCCTGTTTCTTACAAAGTCTTCAAAACTTAGATTAAATCATCCCTAAACCTTCTAAATTTCAGGGAATAGATGTCTAATTTGTGTAATGGCCCTTTGTAATTTAATTCTTGGAGTTGAGTATCATTCTGGTAAGCACTTTTCAAGGTCAATACATATTCTGAAATCCCCAGAATTGCTTACAATACGCCAGGTCCAGTCTACTGAAAGTTAAAAATTGCACAACACCAGGTTATAGTCCAACAGGTTTATTTTGAAATACAAGCTTTCAGGTAGCTTGCACTTCCATATAAAACTGTTGGACTATAACCTGGTGTTGTGCGATTTTTAACCTTGTCCACCCCAGTCCAACACCAGCACCTCCACTTCACTCTATTTAAGGCTTTGTATCGCTGAACCAGGATCTCTATTTTTTTGTAATCTAGTTCTCTGGATATAAGGACAGCACTCCATTCAGTTTTTGATCATTGTCTCTATAAGTTCATGACATTTTAATGATCCGATACCTGGTCATAAGAAAACAGAAGTTAATTTTAGAAGTAAGCCATTTGACCTACTACCCCATAATTCAATATGATCCAGACTGATTTTCTATCTCAATGCCAGTGCCTTGCACTCTTTCCTTGCCCTTTAATGACTTTCATATCTAGAAATCTATCAATCTCACTAACGAATAAATTCAATGACAGTCAGGAGTCTTTCATTGTTTCTAGCCATTCAAAGAACTTCAGCTGCTTTAAAGTTGTGACTGTGCCAACTCTGAATTTATTGCAAATATCAGCATCTCCTGTCTCTATGAATGTATCCCTATGACTGTCTGGAGCTTCTGTCTCCCTGCAATAGCCAGGAACACCTACCTCCACTTGATTGTCAGGAGCACTTGTCACTCCAAAGCTGTCTGGAACTTCTTTCTGACTAGGATGAATTGGAACCTAAATCCCCCTGTGTCTGTCTGGAGCTCTTGTCTCCCAGTAACTGTCTTGAGCTCTTCTCTCCCCGTGTCTCTCTGGAGCTCCTGTCTCATTCTCTGTTTGGATCTCCTGTCTCCCTGTGTCTGTCTGGAGCGCCCGTTTCCCCATGTCCTATCTAGAGCTCCTGTCTCCCCCTGTCTGTCTAGAGCTCCCATCTCCCCATGTTTGTCTGGAGCTCCTGTCTCCCATGTCTGTCTGGAGCTCCTGTCTCCCAGTAACTGTCTTGAGCTCTTCTCTCCCCGTGTCTCTCTGGAGCTCCTGTCTCATTCTCTGTTTGGATCTCCTGTCTCCCTGTGTCTGTCTGGAGCGCCCGTTTCCCCATGTCCTATCTAGAGCTCCTGTCTCCCCATGTCTGTCTGAAGCTCCTACCTCCCTCTGTCTGCAGCTCCTCTGTCTGCCTGGAGTTCTTATCTCTCCATGTCTGTTGGGAGCTCCTGCCTCCCCGTGTCTGTCTGGATCTCCTGTCTCCCTGTGACTGTCTAGAACTCCTGTCTCCCCGTGACTATCTGGATCTCCTTTCTCCATGTTTCTGCCTAGAGCCCCTGTTTCCCTGTGTCTATCTGGATCTCCTGTCTCTCCATGTCTGTCTAGAACCCCTGTCTGTCTGGAGCTCCTGTTTGCTGCAACCCTCTGGAGCTCCTGTCTCCCCCTGTCAGTCTAGAGCTCCCATCTCCCCATGTCTGTTTGGAGCTCCTGTCTCCTTGTGTCTGCCCGGAGCTCTTGTCTCCCCCTGTCTGTCTGGAACGCCTGTCTCCCCATGTCTGTTTGGAGCTCCTGTCTCCCATGTCTGTCCGGAGCTCCTGTCTCCCGTGTCTGTCCGGAGCTCCTGTCTCCCATGTCTGTCTGGAGCTCCTGTCTCCCGTGTCTGTCTGGAGCTCCTGTCTCCCGTGTCTGTCTGGAGCTCCTGTCTCCCGTGTCTGTCCGGAGCTCCCGTCTCCTGTGTCTGTTTGGAGCTCCTGTCTCCCATGTCTGTCCGGAGCTCCTGTCTCCCGTGTCTGTCCGGAGCTCCTGTCTCCCTGTGACTGTATAGAGCTCCCGTTTCCCCGTGTCTGTCTGGAGCTCTTGTCTCCCCCTGTCTGTCTAGAGCTCCCATCTCCCCATGTTTGTCTGAATCGCTTATCTCCCTGTGTCTGCCTGGAGGTCCTGTGAGCCTGTGAGTGATTTCTCGAGATTACCTCATAATCAATTGATTTTGTGAGCACCAGTTTGCTCCCATTGATAGCAACATCGGGCACCTCCGACGGATCTGCTATTGTAATAGGAGGCGTATTTATTGTTATATTATTGATCACCACTCCTACTTGATTATTCTCATCGACACGCATCGGATTTTCTGAAACACAACAAGCTAAAGAAAGACAAAAAGAACTTTTAACTTACAATTAAGTATGGACAAACAAAACAACTGTAAACATTTTATGTGAACTATAGCTTACCATTGCCGAAAGAGCAGTGTTTATTAGCAACAGCAGTAGCAATTATCTGAAGGACAGCAAACAGGATGAACAGTAAGGTGCAAGGGCCACAAAACATACGGCTTGAATCCATTCTCTTATGGACGCTGAAGGATTTCACCAAAAATGGTAAATAAAGCTTCGCTAGGCTCAAGCCATCCCAGTCTCAACCGCTTCTGTCCATTACAGCTTGGAGCTCCAGAATCTGAATCAAAATAAACTGAAGGAAGCAGATATTGGTGCCTGTTGTCCCAACCTTTGCTTCGTGTCTTTATCACTTTATTGCTGATCTGCTTATCCAGTCACTGTCTAATTCCCCACTATGGAAAGTCATAAAAGCTGATTACGTGTTTTGCATTCTACTTTGACACGACACCGACTGCTGGTTAAAGGCTAAGATACAGTCGCACTTCAAGTGGTTGTGAATGTTTCTCCAAACAGTTGGCAGTACTGAAGTATACACTTCCTGATATATTCTTCTGGTCAAAGTCTCTGATCTCTCACCAAAGACTCAGTAGATTGCTTTCAAGGGTGAAACTTCTAAGGAGCATGTCAGCACTCCCACCCAGCTCACCCAACCACCACCTCGATCAATGAATTACCACTTAAACCCTCCCCCCAACTGCCTCTAATAATTTACCAGTATCACAGGTACAGGGTTGCTCATTCTCTTGGTGAGACCTTGTGAATGAGCTAGACCAGTTGCAGACTGAGGTCATGCCTCCTCTTTGGGATTACCCCCATCATCCCCACAATAATATCTGGCTCTGCTTACTCGACAGAAGAAAGTGAGGACTGCAGATGCTGGAGATCAGAGCCGAAAATGTGTTGCTGGAAAAGCGCAGCAGGTCAGGCAGCATCCAAGGAACAGGAGAATTGACGTTTCAGGCATAAGTTTCCTGAAGAAGGGCTTATGCCCAAAACGTCGATTCTCCTGTTCCTTGGATGCTGCCTGACCTGCTGCGCTTTTCCAGCAACACATTTTCAGCTCTGCTTACTCGCCACTCAACATCCCAATCCTGGCCTTCATCACTTCTCACCTCAGGCATGGCAACCTGGTGCCAGAGAAATCTCTTCACTTACCAGCTCCAACTACTGAACATCATTAGGAACTGAACACTATCCCAGCAGTGGCCACACCTCTGAGTGTTCGATACATGTCAGAATAATAGAAAGTAATTCAAAAATGAACGAAACTCTGGGAGAGGTAACACTAAAATAGAGAATAGCAAATTATTATTGATGGAGTCAGAGTAAGAGAGAAAGTAGTAAAGTGAGAACCCACAACGTGTAGATAACAGGAGTGGGGAGCTACAAGGTGCAGGTTGTCATGTGAAATTAATGATGTTGTGTGATAACAGAGAGAAGGGCAGATCTGGGTTTTAGATATGTCTCGTTACAAGATAGTCTGAAGAGACAGAAAAGGGAAGAAAGGAGGAGTGGTTTAAGAGGGTTTAAGGGTAAGGACAGCATTGCAGTTCTGGAGTAAGAGGTTTCAGAGAGGTCACGGATGGAATTAATTTGGCTAGAACTAAAGAATATAACTACATTGCTCTATGCAATCTATGGATCACCACCGAATGAGAATGATATACAAGAACAAATTTACAAAGAAATTCTCGAGAGGGGTCAACTTCACAGGATAGTTAATTATCTGAGTACCTTCCTGTTTCTCTTAGATTGTTGGTGTCAGGCATACCCTATCCGCCTGCTTGTTCCTAATTTGTCCCTAATTCCCTGTAGATTGCTCTATAGATCCATGTACATTGCTGCATCTTAGTGACTCCAGCTGTTGCTTGAGCTTTGATGCTCAGAGCTCAATTTTATGCCTCAGTGTCACTTCTAGCCCATCTAGGTCATAAGACCATTCCACAACTCCTCACACGCCACAGAGCTACCTACCCTACGATATCTTTTAAGAGAATCTAGATCAAGCAGCCATTGTTTAAACTCAAGGGTTACCCTTTTAACACAAGAGATCAGACAAAATATTTCACTCAAGAGGATCATGATTCTTTGGAATTCTCTTCTTGAAAAAGTGCTGAAACAGAGTCCTTGAATATCTTTAAGGGAGTTTCTTGTTAAGCAGGGGGTGAAAAGTTATCAGGAGTAGATGGAAATGTGGACTTGAAATTAAAATCAGAACAAGCCATGATCCGATTAAATAGCAGAGCAAGCAAGGACTGATTTATATGTTCATATCGTGTTCCTATACCTTTGCAGGCCCTGGCCTGTAAAGACTGCCTCTTTGTATTTTTCTGTATTTTTTGTTGTGTAGTCAAAATGAAAAAAGAATTGTTTTAAAATCAAGGATTACTGGAGAACTGCAGCGTGTTTTGAGAACAAATAACCCAGCACTCTTTGTAAACACTACTTGCACAGCTGCTTGTTCCAGCAGTAGTTGAAGTGAAATTTGCAGATGAGCTGGAGCTGAGGACTTGTATAAAAATGATGGGTTGGCTGTAACGAGTAGCTGACTGGTCCATGGACTGGTGACTCAGTTAGCTGTGACAAAGGCTGTGTGTCCACCAACAACTTATGTGGTTCTCAGGTCACACTGAACAGCCTGTTTGTGAAGAAGATACTGAGAAGTCATCAGATCACCACCAGCCCAGAAATTGACTCCGTTTAATGCAGCAAAACCTGTTTAAAACATGAAGAAACCCAGCTTATTTTTCCTTCAGCAGTTGCAGTCAGCTTTAACTTTTAATTTATAAGTCAGAGAGCTTTCTGTCAGTATTGAATCTGTGTATCCCGCAAACCAGTGAGGCAGTGTTCTGACCAGGACAAGAAATATAAGAATCCTCTTAGTGATCCTGTAAACATGAACATTGAATTGCCTAATCAGTCTTAAGTGAAACAAAGTAAAATAAAGAACTGTGGCTGCTGGAGAACCAAAAGCAGAAGGTGCTGGTGAAGTTGAGCAGGTCTGGCAACATCTGTGGGAAGAAAGCAGAGTTAATGGTTTTAGTCCGGTAACTCTTCATCAGGACTGACAGCATTTGTTTGAAATGTTATCTCTGCTTTCTTCCTACAGAGGCTGTCAGACCTGCTGAGTTTCACAGCAATTTGTGTTTTTGTCTTCCCAGTCTTTCCTTTTGCCCATAACACCCATCCTTTAATCCTGAGAGGGTGTGTATGTGTGTCTGTCTCTGTGCTGATGGTTATAATTGCTTACTTGTCGCTAAAGTCTTATATTAAAAACCTGGTCTCTGCTTTCTGTCAACCTCAATCTAAAAGGCAGGTAAATTGAAAAACACTGCAAGCTTTTTAAAATCTTTAACTTTTGTGACAATGCTGGGAATAGTGGGCATGATTTGGAGATGCCGGTGTTGGACTGGGGTGTACAAAGTTAAAAATCACACAACACCAGGTTATAGTCCAACAGGTTTAATTGGAAGCACTAGCTTTCGGAGCGACGCTCCTTCATTAGGGAATTGTGGAGGACACAATTGTAAGGCACAGAATTTATAGCAAAAGTTTACAGTGTGATGTAACTGAAATTATACATTGAAAAATACCTTGATTGTCTGTTGAATCTTTCATCTGTTCGAATACCATGATAGTTTCACTTCTTTCATGTGTAAATCACAAAACATTTTTTTAAAAAATTGCATTCTCAGGTTAACTGTAACAATTGGTGTTAGCTAGACAATATGTTGAAGGTGTTAGCCCCCTGTGTTCTCTTAACATATTGTCTAGCTATCACCAATTGTTACAGTTAACCTGAGAATGCAACACATTTTCAGCTATAAACTGGAATAGTGGGGTTTGGTTTACTGCAGGCTTCCTCAGTGAGATGTGACACTCTCAAAAGCCAGTATTCCTGATGAAGGGCTTTTGCCTGAAACATCAATTTTCCTGCTCCTCGGATGCTGCCTGCCCTGCTGTGCTTTTCCAGCACCACTCTAATCCAGTATTAATAGGGAGATCATCGTTTGATCAGATGAACCAACTCAGCTTTTTCTAGCACCAAATTATTGTTAACAAAGACCTCTGTAAATTAACAAAAGGCTCATGTGGAGAGCAGTTGTCATTGCTATACTCCTGTGCTGGATTGGCAATCAGTAATGGAACAGCTTGAGAGAAATTCCACCAGTAATTGTCTTCAATGATTTCTGTGGATGCAATCAGAGCACTGTCAAACAAACACTTGCCTGCTTTGTGAAACCAGCTCACCAGCATTCAGGCAAAACCCCCTGCAAAATCATCGGTGATGGACTGCGTACAGTGTGTTGAAGATTGAAAAGTCTCTCCCCCACCAGATCGAATTTTCTAAACTTAAAAAAAAGGCCAGTGTTCCAGAAGAAAACAAAGAAAAAGCTACAAAAGTTCTCCATGAGGTAAAATAGTATTGATATTAGTGCCTGGGAGAAGCCTATTACAAGATGCTCAAAATGGCAACAGCTTGTCCATTAAACCACATGATACTCTGTGTTCAAACACCTTAACAATGAGGCAGAAACATTGCTGGAATGTTTAAAAAAATGGGTAAGTCCTCCACTCAGGAGAAAGCGAGGTCTGCAGATGCTGGAGATCAGAGCTGGAAATGTATTGCTGGAAAAGCGCAGCAGGTCAGGCAGCATCCAAGGAACAGGAGAATCGACGTTTCGGGCATAAGCCCTTCTCCACTCAGGACTCCATTACCGTTTTCAGTGTCCCACCCAATGTTCTCAAAGACTGTCGCGAATCAGCCTGTTCAGTCGTGCGATGATACACACCCAAGACTTTGAGCAGACATTATCCTCAAACGGAGGGACAATAGACAGATACCAATGATCAAAGAGGTGTTTTGAGGTCTCAAAGTAGTCCAGCAACCTGCCATTCAATAAATTCCTGGGATTGTTGAGGATTCACCCAGAGGTCAGAAGTTGGGGTTTGGGAGGGGGGTTAGGAGGGGCGACAGAGTGGGAGAGAGGTCAAGGGAGGCAGGGCGAGGGGCTCCGTAGGACTGATGTGGAGTAAATGCAGTAGAATTCTGACTGTGAAATCCGAGGGCTGCTGCAGTGGGGCAGTAATGCCACCTCCAGTCTCCCCAGGAGCTATCTGTAGTCTTCCAGCAGCTCTGCTCAGCCACCTTGGGTAGCACTGGGTCAAGCATCCTGAGCTCTCTAGTTCCCCCTCCAGTATCATCCCTACTCCTCTCTTGGCCATTCTTCCCATTCTACTCCTGCTGTCCCACACCCTGCTGCTCTCCACTCCTTCATACCTCAGCCCCTGCATCCCACTTCTTGCTGCACCCCTGCCCTCTTCCTAACCTCTCTCAATCTATCCCATACTCATCTCACACTATGCTGTATCCACACCACTTACCCTCAGAACCCTCACCAATCTCCCTCAAAACCCTCACCAATCTCCTTAGGTACATGTGTTGGTGGACTTCGCTGATTGTGGGTGAGTGGACAGAGTGGAGGTCAGTGACCTTGGGAGACCAATAGGACCTGGATGAAGGTGAGAGTACGCAGTGGGTGAGAGTTCTTGATAATGTGTGAAGGTGAGGGTGGGGGTGCCGGAATGAAGGGCGAAGTGAGAGCAGACCCTGAAAGGAGTGGGAAGAGTTGTGGCCCTGAGCCTCGAGGAGGGAGGGGGTGTAACCCGAAGACATGTGTGGGGCAAGGCTGGTTTCTGCCAAACAGTCACAATGAACTATATTCCCAGCAAACCTCAGTATGATGACCTTGACGGGAAGGGAAAATGGTGGAGAGTTGAAAGGGTAGGGTGAACTGCAATATTGCACTTCTACCATATTCACTGGGTAGTAATGTTCCTTTTATTTTGTAAATATTTTTATTGAGAAAAAGGTTTTGAATTTTTTACAAAATTAGGAAATTACTACAAAAAAATTGTATGATACAATAACAGTAAACAAACTATTACTCTATTCCACAAACAAATTAGAAGAAAAAAAGAATAAAGAGAAAAAAAACTACAATTCAATAAATAACTAAATAAAAAAAAAACTAAATTAAACTGAATTGAACCAAGGTAAATTAAATCAAATTAAATTAAGTTACAACACTTCGCGTAATCCCACCAAAGCTCCCCACCACCAGGAGCATCAGTTGGCATACCGGTATTTGTTTGGAATTCTTCCTCCCAGGGACACCCAGACACAGCCCTCATGGGTGCACAAAGGCCCTGACCAATATAGCTGACAAGTCTGCGTCTACATAGTTCAAAAAGGGCCGTCAGGTCCTATAAAAGAGTTCCGTTTTCTGGTGCACCTTACTTGTAAGGAAGCCTGGGGGATGTACTCCATAACTAACCTACACTACCCCGAGAGCCCTGGGGGGAATTTTCCGGCATCCAGCTCATCAGGATGTTCTTCTTCGCACAATGTGAAAGAATATTAAACAGTTTCTTCCCATGTGTGTCCAAAGAGGGGAGTCTCGGCAAACCCAAGAGGAGGGACACCGGATCTACCTTGACCTCGGTTCCCAAGATCCCTTCCAAAACACACACTATAACGCCCCAATACCTACAGAGTTTATGGCAATACCATAAGCAATGAGTAAGAGTACCAATATCTGTTTTACATTTAGGGCATACTGGGGACGCTCCTGTCTTAAATTTCGCAAGCCGCTTCGGTGCCAAATGAGCCCTGTGGAGTACCTTCACTTGCATAGCCTGCATCCTATTGCAAATCAAAACCTTCCTTACATTCTCCCAAATATCCTCCCACGCCTCTGACAAGATCTCCACCCCCAATTTCTGCATAGCTGCTCAATGTCCTTCGATACACTACCTCCTAATAAATGACAGAGGGGGCTTACCAAGAGAGTACTCATGGACCGAAGTACTCTCCTCTCCACAAGAGACTTACAGGGACTAACCATAATGTAGTCTTTCTCTGGACAAAGTCCCTAATCTGAAAATAATGAAAGAGGTCCCTCCTAGATAGTTCATACTTTTGGCTCAACTGCTCGAAAGACCTCCCCATCAAATAGACCTTCTAAACAGGAGACTCCTGTAGACTCCCAGAACCTAAAGCCAGAATCCATTGATCCCGGCCGGAATCCTAACATTCCTACTATGGCAGTAAAAGGGGAAGTTTTTTGTAAATTGCCCTCGCTTTGTTGCATCATTTTCCATGCTTTAACTGTGTTAAGGACAATCGGATTTCTGAAATGCTCCATTACAGTCCTCATCAAATAACAACAAATTAATGAGGGACCATTTTGCCTGGGAGGCCTCGATGTCCAGCCAAATTGACCACAGTTCCTGGCAAGCCTAATCAGCCACATAGGATAATAGGGAACTTAATTGATATTTCTGAAAATCTAGAAAGTCCACACCCCCCATCCCCTGCAGGAGCTTAATAAGAGGTTGCCTCTGATGCCAGATAAAGGAACAGAGCCAACTGTTAAGCCTCCATAGCACTTGCCTGGGCAGCATCAAAGGGAGCATTCGTATGGGATATAATAAACGAAGAAGAACATTCATTTTGACCAGAGCTATTCTACCCAACCAGGATAGTGGAAGATCCTCCCAGTGCTGAAGGTCCTGTATGACCTTCTCTAGCATCTGCACAAAGTTAGCTTTGTATAATTGATCAAAGCCCGGAGCTATAAAAATGCCTAAATACAGGAAACCTCCCTGTGGCCACCTGAAAGGGAATCAGATTCCATCCCAAAGGTCGGGTACTCTGACGAGACCTTCCACAGGCAAAGCCTCCAACTTCATAAAATTGATTTTTTACCCCGAGAAAGAACTTGTATTAAACAGGGAACAGATATTGTCAGGTTAGTTAGAAAAAGAAGAATGTCATCTGCATAAAGGGTGATCTTATGCCCTCCTGATCCTACCTCTGGGGCAATTATGTTGGGATCCCTCCAGATAGCCTCTGCCAATGGCTCAATCACCAATGTAAACAGCAGTGGTGAAAGTGGGCACCCTTATAGGCTGCCTCTAGCAATGCTAAAATTCTCAGACCTTATACCATTAGTGAGAACTGCTGCTTTCAGGTCACTATATAACACTGCCACCCACCTGGCAACGACCCCTCCAAGACCAAACCGTTCCAAGACATAGAAGAGGTATGGCCACTCCATCCAGTCAAAGACTTTCTCTGCATCTAGGGAGACTACCAAGCCCAGAATTGACCCTTGCTGGCATATCTGAACCAAATTGAATACTCATCTAATGTTTTTAGAGGACCCACAACCCCTAATAAAACCTGGCTGGTCCTCCTTCACAATGAAGGGCAAGACCTTCTCCAACCTCAATGCCAGTATTTTTGACAAAATTTTAAAATCCATGTTTAATAATGATATGGGCCTGTATAAAGTACAATCCTCTGGGGCTTTCCCTCTCTTGAGAATAAGCGAGATATTTGCTTCTCTCAGAGAGGACGGAAGGCACTCCTGACTGTATAAATAATTGTATATATCCAACATTGGCCTGGCCAGTATGTCTATGAACTCCTTATAAAACACGCTCTGAAATCCGCCTGGGCCGGGCCCTTTACCACTCTGGAGCTGCAAGACTGCCTCCTGTACCTCTTGGATTGTCAGAGGGGCATTCAAAAGAGATGCCTGCTCTGAAGTTACACCTGGGAGGTCCAAGGTCTTAAAAAAGGACTCCATCTTTGTCAATCTATCCTCACAGCCCTCCGACCGGTACAACTCAGAGTAGAACTTCCTGAATGCAGCGTTAATCTTTTTGGAATCGCAAGTGAGAGTACCAGCTCACTCTCGGGATATGATAGAATGGGGGGCACCCTTCTTTCTGGCCAGGTACACCAGATATCTACCTAGTTTATCACCGTACTCAAATAATCGCTGTTTCGCAAAGGAAATCTCCCTCTTTGCTGTCTGGGTGAGCACAGCATTCAGAGCAGCCCTGAGGGCTGTAATCCACTGCAACTTGGTTACAGATGGTCTGTTAAAGTATACTGTCTCAGCTGCCTTCAGCCGGGCCTCGAGCATACACTGCTGCTCACCCCTCTGCTGCTTCCAAGTCACCGAGTAAGAAATAATCAAACCCCTTGCATGGGTCTTGGCAGTCTCCCAGAGCACCAACAGGTTACTGGCCAGACCCAAATTAATATCCTAAAATATTTTAAACTCCCGCAAAAAATACTGAGTAAACTCGCTATCCTTCAGGAGGATAGGATCCATGCACCAATGCCACAAGCCTGTCCCATCACCATTGGCCTTAACCTCCATGTACACTGCTGCAAGATCAGAAATGGCTATATTCCCAATTTTGCAGGACAGCACTGAATTCAAAAAGGTCGATGGGGCAAAAAGCATGTCAATCCTAATGTAGCACTTATGTGGGTTAGAGAAAAAGGTGAAGCCCCGACTTTCAGGGTGAAGACATCTCCATATATCCACCAGCCCCATTTCCCTCTTCATGTCCACCAGATACCTATATTGCGGGGATATACCCGTGAGACCCCTAAGCAACATGTCCACCTCGGGGTCCATAGGTCAGTTAAAGTCTCCCCCTATGACGCACTCCAAGGGCCATCAACCTGGAAAGTGCATCCGTTAAAAATTTGAGGGGGTGTGCCGGGGGAGGGCAACATACATTCAAAATCCCATACCCCTCTCCACATATTAAAGCTTTAAGGATCATAAACAGCTCATATTGGTCCTTAATTTGGTCTAACAGATGAAGTGGGAGATTCTTCTGGATGAGTATAGCAACTGCTCTACTTTTTGAATTAAAGGATGCAAAAAACACCCGGCTGAACCATCCCTGCTGTAACTTTAAGTGATCCTTATCAATTAAATGTGTTTCTTGCAGCAAGGCTACATCGATCCTTTCTTTTCTAAGGCTTGATCGGTCATTCTTAATCGGTGAATGACTGCCCTTAATATTCCAGGTGCACGATTTAAGAAAATGGTACGCCATAGCCATCTGAAACAGTCCGTGACCAACTGGGAAGAAGAACCCCACTCATAACGCACCGAGTGAAAATTGTAAACAGTTCATATAAACTACCAAATCAACATTTCTAACAACCACTTCTACAAACAACCAACATATAAAACAAATAAGAGGAGACCTTCGCTTTGCCCACAGGGGGCGCTCATACTACGCATTAACCCATCTGTGGCTCCTTCTAGCTGAAGCCATGCCCCAAACCCAGGCAAATCAAAGTAAAAAAAGTTACACGTGTCTTACAACAAGAAAATTAAAAGTGGGCACTTAACCCATCCCATTCATACTTTGACCCTGAGCAATATGGGCAGCACAGTGGCACAGTGGTTAGCACTGCTGCCTCACAGCACCAGAGACCCGGGTTCAATTCCCACCTCAGGCACCTGTCTGTGTGGAGTTTGCACATTCTCCCCGTGTCTGCGTTGGTTTCCTCCAGGTGCTCCGGTTTCCTCCCACAATCCAAAAATGTGCAGGTTAGATGAATTGGCCATGCTAACTTGCCTGTAGTGTTAGGTGAAGGGGTAAATGTAGGGAAATGGATATGGATGGGCTGCTCTTTGGAGGGTCAGTGTGGACTTGTTGGGCCGAAGGGCCTGCTTCCACACTGTAAGTCATCTAATGCTGGTTAAAAAAACCCCACCATCCCATCCCGTACTGAGAGAGAGAAACAAAAAAGGAATGATAGAAAAACAAAAAATAATGAGAGGGGAGAAAGAGACGAAAAAGGGCCCCCATATATGAAAAAAAACAAAACCAGGCAAACTACAGAGGAAACAAAGTGAACACTATTCTCCATATTATTTGAGCTAGTCAGTCCATCTTAAGGTCTCCAGGAAGTCCTTTGCCATTTCGGGGAGTCAAAATTAAACATGGACCCTCCATGGCTGAAATGTAATATTGCCGGATATCTTACAGAGTACTGAATAGCCAAGTTCCTCAGCCTCCGTTTTATCTCATCAAAAGTTTTCCTCTTGTAGATCATGGCTGCCAAAAAGTCTTGGAAAAACATAATTCTTGATCCTTTGTATATCAGAGCACATGGTTCCTTCCCCAGTGCTCTAGAAGCTTCCAGCATCATTTGTTTATCTCTATAGTACTGGAGTCGCACTGGGACTGGGTAGGGCGCTGGTCCGATCCGGGCCAACGCACTGGGCCCGCTCGACCAGCACCCAGCCCGCCCGAATTCCAGCTTCAACCACTGCGAGAGCCATTGCTCCAGGAAGCTGACTAGCTGGCCTTCTTCCTCCCGTTCCGGCAACCCGATCAGGTGGAAGTTCTTCCGACAGCCTCGATTTTCGAGGTCATTGACCTGCCGTTTCAGGGCCTGGACCCAACCCGCCGTGGATTCTGCCGCAATATCAGAGGCCGTGGTACGCTACTGCACCTCCACGATGCGCTGCCTGAGACACTAGGTCATGCTATGACAGAGATCGGTTACAGGGATCTCCTCCATCGCTGAATCGATCTTCTCTTTGAGTTTCACGAACTTCGAGACCAGGCTCTGCTCCACAGGGAAGTCCCCTGGGGCCTTCGCAGAGATCGACACAGAGAGATCGGCGTATCTATAGCTGCAGGGGAGTGCCCTGCTTGTTGAAATCCTTGCTATCCTTTTCCCTTAAGTCATTTTTCTGAATCAATTAAACTGACGTACAGAAATTCTAGGGATCCAAAACTGCAGATTTTTACCACAGTGGGTGAGAAAGGGAGGGTGAATGCACCACTTTGTCTAGGTTTTGTTGCAGAGCTCAGGAGGGCAGACCTACTGGATCACTGCCATCTTGGATTTCAGTAATGTTTCTTTAAATATTTTTTATTCCCAATACATGTTTATCTTTTTCCCCATCTTGCCCTTTCGATGCAAACTTTGCTGCATTTACTGTTTTTGTTTGAGGCAGTAGCACAGTCTGGAATTGGTCAGGACCATATTGTGAGTTATGAAGATTCCTGCCAGCCTGATGAATTTATCTTCATTGGGCACAGCTCGTAGCACATTATGTCATGGATGCACATTTTCATTGTCATTTTGGGTTGCAGTCTAAGCAGTCAGGAGTTCAGTGGCCAACTTTGTAATGGCTGTTAGGAATAAGTTCTACGATTTTGACCCAATGACATTAAAGGAATGGTGATATAGTTCCAAGTCAGAATGGTGTGAAATGTGTGGAGGAATTACATTTATTCAACAGAATTCTATGTCACAGCCAGACCAGCGTTCATTGCCCATCCCTAATTGCCCTTTGAACTGAGTGGCTTGCTTGGGCAATATCAGAGGGCAGTTAAGAATCAACCACATTGCTTAGGGTTTGGAATCACATGCAAGCAAGACTGAGTAAGGACAATATATTTTGTTCATTTCAATACAAGAGCAGGAAATTACTGCTGAGGCTATACAAGGTTCTGGTTTGACTGCATTTGAAGCAGTTTTGAGTCCCATATCTAAGGAAGGATGTGCTGGCCTTGGAAGGGGTCCAGAGGAGCTTCACAAGGATGGTGCTAGGGATGAAGGGCTTGTCATAAGAGGAGCAGTTGAGGCCTCTGGGCCTGTACTTGATGGAATTTTGAGGAAGTGGGATCTCATTAAAACTTAAAGAATACAGAGAGGTCTGGATAGAGTGGACTTGTGGAAGAGACTAGGACCGGAGGGCATAGTTTCCAAGTGAAGGGACAGTCCTTGAGAACTGAGGAGGAATGTCTTTAGCCAGAGAGTGGTGAATCTGTGGAACTTGTTGCCATAGAGGGCTATAGAGGCCTGGTTATTGAGTCTATTAAAGGCAGAAATAGATAGGTTCTTGATTACTAATGGGATCATGGATTCTGGGTAGAAGGGAGGAGAGTAGAGTTGAGAAACGTATCAGCTGTGATCAAACGACAGAGCAGGCTTGATGGGCCAAATGCACTAATTCTGCTCCACTTTCTTGTGATCTTATGGTCGCCTAGAGTTCATTCATGAAGCAAGTGGGGTTTTATGACAACTGACAATGGTCACCATTAGGGTTACCTTTTAACTCCAGGTTATTGAAATTTCACCATCTGCCATAGTTAGATTCACACCTATCCCAGATCCTTAGCCTGGGGCTAGGGACTACTAGTCCAGTCATGTTATCAAAACACGGCCAAGATGCAGGTGGTGTTGCCATGCACCTACTGTTTTTGTCCTCTAGGTTGTTGATGTTGGGGATTTGTAAATTGCTAAAGAAGGAGCTTTGGGTGAACTGCTCATTTTCATTTTCTCATACAGTTTTAAATATCATTCTACAGTTCTTTCACCAATATTGCTAGACTTACATTATTGACTATTTATTTATTACTTCCACTGATAGTGTGTCCCTTGTTTTTCCAAAGTGTTAGTCACCTTGGCAGAGGTGATCATGGAAGTCACCTTGCAGAGTCAGCACAAAGTCACCAGAGAATGATCAGACAGAAGGAGGCATGTCAGTTGGCATGGAATGGTTTAAGGGAGTCTACCGGGGAAATAATGACAATACTCAGTAATAATTTGTTTACTTTTGCTTACATCATAACTTGTAGGAAGCTGCATTTCACTCCTATATCCGTACGTATTGAAATTGACAAACTGTGATCACTTTTGAATATTTGACTCAAACATAATCATCTGTGATCATGACTCACTTGGAAACTATAGCATCCATCAATGCCTGATGCAGTTATGAGCATTTTAAAACATCATTGCATGCTCAATTTTTCCTGGTAAAGCAGCATATCAAAACATCCTCAGACCAATGTGTGTCCATGACGAATTATCCTTTTACCACTTCAACCTCCCAGCTGCCTTTGTCATCGTCAAACACACCATCCTCATCCAACATATCTCCTCCGCTATTCTCCTTGTGGGAAAATCCTTGGTTGGTTCCGTTGATCCTTCTCAAATGATCTCCTGCAATGGATCACTTCCTACCCATAAATGCTACCTTCAACTGCCTGTGTATTAAATTAAGAATTGCAAACAGAACTTTCTCTGTTCTTTAAGCAATCTGCGTCTACTAAAGATGCTCTTTAAAACCTACCTCTTATGGGCAACATGATGGCTCAGTGGTTAGCATTGCTGCCTCTCAGCACTAGGGTCCCAGGTTTGATTCCAGCCTTGGTCAACTGTCTGTGTGGAGTTTGCACATTCTCCCTGTGGGTTTCCTCTGGGTGCTCTGGCTTCCTCCCACAGTCCAAAGCTGTGCAGGTCAGGTGAATTGGCCATGTTAAATTGCTCATAGTGTTAGGTGCATTAGTCAGAGGGAAATGGGTCTGGGTGGGTTACTCTTCAGAGGGTCGGTGTGGACTTGTTGGGCCAAAGGGCCTGTTTCCACATTGTAGGGAATCTCATCTAATCAAAAGTGCTTGGCCATTTGACCTTATACTGTCTCATGTGGCTCAGTGTCTATCTTTAACTTGAAGTCACACAATACCAGGTTATAGCCTAACAGGTTTATATGAAATCCCAAAGCCTTCAGAGCGCTGCTCCTTTGTCACCACCTGACAAACGAGCAGCTCTCTGAAAACTTGTGATTTCAAATAAACCTGTTGGACTATAACCTGGTGTCATGTGACTTCAAACTTTGTCCATCCTAGTCCGACACTGACCCATCATATACTTAGTTTTGATATTAGTTTGAATGTTTTTCATTCAGTTCTTGGTTTAAATCAGAAACAAACAAATGGAGCAAAGAATCATTTCATATTTATTCCATTTGAATTCAGTCGCAAGAAAAAAAATCTTGACATACAGAAGCTTCCCATTTAAATGTGAACATAAATGGACTGTAAAATTAAAATCACATGTGACCAACATTACAATTCAGAAAATTACAAAGAATGAGTGATTGGACTTAAAATAGAGAGAAAAATAAGGAACTCCACCCAAAGTATAGCAAGGATTAGCCACAACAATTTCTTTGACAGATGAGTGAGACAGTATTTAGTTTCATATCTTCAATCATCTGTTGAAAACAGGGTACAGAAATTTGCTAGTCAGATGATCCATTTCTCTCAATTCGGTTTTGACTGACTGTAGATATTGAGACGATGTTTCAGAATTAAGCTTTCAATAGCATCAATGAATATAGAATAATTTAATGGCAATCTGAGAATTCAGTCATGAACTTCTGTCCTGAGGGATGCATAAGATCATTGAACCACCCACTAGTCATTGTCTCCCTCCCAGTCTTTAATCTTTTGAATATCTTGTCCTTATCGGGTTGAAAAGAACGATAAATTCAGATCCACTCTATCCAATGCTGCTGCTCTCATGAGATACCAATCTCTCTGTTAGGTATTAACTTGGCATTCAGAGTGAGCACTCACCTACATTGTCTAGAGTGGGGTCCAAACCCAGGTTCCCAAGGGGTCAGTGTTAGGAGCCCTGTGTTTCTTGTCATAAAAATTAATGACCTAGACGTGGATGTGTAGAGTATAATTTCAAGTTACAGATGACTTGAAATTGGTACTGTGAACTGCACAAAGGAAAATGTTAACCTCTACGGAACAGGAACAAAATGTAAAAGATAAGATTTAATGCAGAGAAGTGATACGTTTTGGCAGGAAGAATTAGCAGAGGCAGTATGCAATTCTAAAGTGGGTGCAGGTGCATAGCAAGTTTTCTGATAATGGAATTTGCCTCCTTTGTTTCTTCTTCTATTTTCTCCTCTGTCTGTGTGACACGTGCTCTTGTGCGTTTCCTGGAACATGTCACCGACAGCTAGCTTGAGGAGCACAGCTCCACATCAAGACTGTTCAACAAGGGAACATTACCATTCTTACAAGCTCTCACAGATGCATTGCAAGGATTTCCAAGTTGATAATCAACGTGATCAATCACATATGATTGTACCTTCCGTGACCATCAAGTCCTGAAATGGGAATTAACTCCAGAGCCTCTGGTGTTGCCATAAAATCCCCATGCTTTCATGTATTGGTGAGGTTTGAACCTATGTACCCAGAGCATTTACCTAGGTCTCAGGATCACTGGTCCAGTGACATGACCACTATGTCTCTATCTTTATATGCTGAAAAATGTGTTGCTGGAAAAGCGCAGCAGGTCAGGCAGGATCCAAGGGGCAGGAGAATCAACGTTTCGGGCATAAGCCCTTCTTCAGGCAGCATCCTTGGATCCTTGGATGCTGCCTGACCTGCTGTGCTTTTCCAGCAACACATTTTTCAGCTCTGATCTCCAGCATCTGCAGCCCTCACTTTCTCCTAATCTATCTTTATATGCACAAGTTACAGAAGGTAGACAGCAGATTGAATAGGGGTTGGTAAGGGATGGCATCTTGGGCTTTAAACATAGAGGTATCAAATACAAAGAGGTTATGGTTAACATTTGGAATCCAGCCTGCTTGAATTTCCGTTAAATATCAAGTTAAAAATCTAGTACAAACATTTTCCTTCAACCTACAAAGGAATATCATCAACATGCAATATGAGGAGAATGTTTTAGAGATACTAATTTAAGTGTATGTAGTTTAGAAACTATACCTTTTGTTGAACAAATATCTGTGGAACCAATTGGTTCAAACCATGTTCACTTCAGCCTCTGCCAATTTCTTAGTTTCAGGATCCTTTTCATCACTGAAAACATTGAACATAATTAGTTCACAATTTGGCTGATTAGGAAATTATGTTGGAAAAATTGTCAATGTTTAGAACATAGAACAATACAGCGCAGAACAGGCCCTTTGGCCATCTATGTTACGCCAACCCGTGAACTATTCTCAGCTCATCCCCTACACTATCCCATCATCATCCATGTGCTCATCCATTGTATCTGGTTCAGATGGAGTTCAGCTATATATGTGTGGAACTAAATTCAGTGATATTGAATACAACACTGCACCAGAGGAGAAAAACAATTGTTCAAAGGTGGGACAAAATGACGATGTGATAGAATCTTTCATTGGCAGATGATTGACTTTATAACACTGATGGTATATCAGTATCAGGGGCTGCTCATATGAAAATATCTTATATTTCAATAGCACCTGTCACAGCCCCAAAGTGCTTTACAGCTGAGAAGTTCTTCTTGTAATACATGCTGCCAATTTGTGCGCAGCAAGATTTCAAGAATTTCATAAGGATTAGAATCTGTGAATAATACAGGAATACTGGAACCCTGTGAAATCCTCAACCCTTTACTTACTAAATAACGTCCCTGCCAGTTTGCCACAGAATTGGTTTGATGGGTTTTGGAAGACTTTGTGTACAAATGGAAACAGGAAAATGTGCAAAAATATTGCAACTGCAAATTTCAATCCCATTCTGCAATTTCAACCCAAAAACTTGCTGTATACTAAGTAGGGAATTGGAAGGTAGCTTCTGTTCATATAGAGTCCCCACTAACACACCACAGTTCACCAGAGAACAATGAACTCAAAACATTTCTGCTGACATAGTTAGAACACCACTGTCTCGTTTGGCCTAAATCTTTATTTCTCTGGTATATATTTACCATAATTCCACAGAGTGTGGGATTTGGTATAATGCAGGAAACACATGAGCTATTATTCAAACAGCAGTTACTCTGAAAATTGCATTAAAATTTGCACAGTAGGGATTCTAGATCCCTGTGAAACCCTCAACATATGCGTCATCGTGTACTCAGCTCTGCTTCTCTAGGGATTGGTTTGATGTGTTTATATTAGAAGGGCACCCTTGTGCCAATGGATATGGTAAAATACAGGAAAACATTGTGACTGCAAAATTCAATTCTACTGTGTAACACCCTCCCAGATGGTAAGGAATCAGATGGTATTTTCTATCCTCATAGAGTCCCCAGTCGAAAATGACACAGAACATTGGAGAACAATAAGCTGAAAACCTTTCCTCTGACATGGTTTAAATAATATTTCAATAAGATTAAGTGATTACATAATATTACATTATTTAAGTTGGACAACAAGGTCTTTCACTCTGAGTAAATCTCTGTTTGCAGTTTATAGACAATTCACAGTAAAATCACTTTATTTTGACAGGTTGAATCCTTTGTAACAAAGCAGTTAGCTGTTGGATTCAGTTAACTCTGTTGGTTGGGCAATCAGTTTGCAATACTAGCAGTATGGGTTCCATTCCTGCTCTGGCTGAAGATACCATGAAGGATGTCCCTTCACGACCTCTCTGCTCACTTGCAGTGTGACATCCCTTAAATTAAACCACCACCAATTGTCTCTTGCTTTTGAGATGGCAGCTCAATGGTCTACAAGGACTTTACCTACACATTTTATTAGAGTGTCTAGACAGATCAACCAACATCTCATTCATACAGTCTTACTTATATGGTTCTTACTATTGTTGGGTTATGATGTCATTCAAAATTTTTTCTGGCTTTTGAGATGGATAGGACTTTTGAGAGTTCACTGGTAAAGAGTCCATCACTGTGTCTTTTCTCTCTGTTGCCAAGACAAAATTTTGAAAAATTTAAAATCACTTTTATCCTATTTCTACTTGTTTTTGATGACCAGGTAGGGAATCAAATTCCGCACAGTTAGGGAATGGCTGAAGGGTCTAGCACCAATCAACATCTCAATGGATCAGTTCCATTCCATACTCACTCGACTATCACACTATCATTTCTTTATCAAGGGCATGCTTAATGCATTTGTTGTTCATCCGTTGTTGGCCTTAGTCTGTAATGTAATGACTGAGCGGCAAAAATTGGGTGTAATGCAGAAATGGTGACTATTATGAAATACTTCATAAAATTCTCCAAGGTTGATTGATGATGAATGCAGTGACACAGAGACCAAGTGAGTATGTCTGGTTCAAGGTGAGAATTTGGTTCTCTTGGGGAAAGACACGCTTGAGGTACAGTTTACTGCAAGAAATAAAGTAGACTGTACAACTTTCTCCCAAAAAACCTGTTCTATTTTTAATACAGAATCAGATGATAGCTTCTATTCTCACTAAGTCCCTGTAAGAGACAACACAGAACACAGGAGAACAATAAACTCTAATTTTCCTCTGACATGGTTTAAATTATATTTAGATTAGATTAGATTCCCTACAGTGTGGAAACAGGCCCTTTAGCCCAACCAGTCCACACCAACCCTCCAAAGAGTAACCCACCCAGACCCACTTCCCTCTGACTAATGCACCTAACACCACGGGCAATTCAGCATGGCCAATTCACCTGACCTGCACATCTTTGGACTGTGGGAGTAAACCGGATCACCCAGAGAAAACCCATGCTGACACGTGGAGAACGGGCAAACTCCACACAGACAGTCGCCCGAGGCTGGAATCGAATCTGGGACCACGGTGCTGTGAGGCAGCAGTGCTAACCACTGAGCCACCGTGCCGCCCCCATGGACAGCAAGATTTATCACTCTGTGTAAGTCTCTCTATTCACATGTTATGCATTAACATTAATAAATTCACTTTGTTTTTACAGAACAACAAAGAACAATACAGCACAGGAACAGACCCTTCGGCCTGTGTTGATACATTTTGCCCTTCCACATTAAACTGTCTTCAAGTACAGGATCTGTTTCTCTCTGTTCCCTTTTTTTCCATGTATTCGTCCAGGTGCTTCCTGAATTCTGTTTTTGCATTTGCTTCCACCACCACCTCTGGCAGCTCGTTCCACGCGCACACCACCCTTTGCATGAAGAATGTGTCTCACTCATCTCTTTTAAACTTCCCCACTCACACCTTGAAGCTGAGTTCCCTAGTAATTGACTCTTCCACTCTGGGAAAAAGCCTCATGCTTTCCATTCTATCCATGCCATCCACAATCTTATAATCTTTTTATCAGGTCACTCCTAAACCTCTTGCATTCCAGTTAAAACAAACCCAGCCTATCCAACTATTCTTCATAGCAACAATCATCCATACCAAGCAACATTCTGGTAAACCTTTTCTGTACCCTCTCCAAAGTATCTACATCCTTCTGGTGGTGTGATGAACAGAATTGTACACAACTGTCCAAGTGTGGCCTAACTAAAGTTAGCTAATGCTGCAGATTAATGTCTCTATCCTTATGCTCAATCCCCCTCCAATAAAGGCAAGCCATTTGGATACAGAACAGGCTCAAACATAGAAGACAGAGGGTGGTGGTGCAGGGTTGTTTTTCAGACTGGAGGCCGGTGACCAGTGGAGTGCCACAAGGATCGGTGCTGGGTCCTCTACTTTTTGTCATTTACATAAATGATTTGGACACGAGCATAAAAGGTACAGTTAGTAAGTTTGCAGATGATACCAAAATTGGAGGTGTAGTGGACAGCGAAGAGGGTTACCTCAGATTACAACAGGATCTGGACAAGATAGGCCAATGGGCTGAGAAGTGGCCGATGGAGTTTAATTCAGATAAATGCGAAGTGCTGCAAATCTTAGCAGGACTTATACACTTAATGGTAAGGTCCTAGGGAGTGTTGCTGAACAAAGAGACCTTGGAGTGCAGGTTCATAGCTCCTTGAAAGTGGAGTCGCAGGTAGATAGGATAGTGAAGAAGG
>NC_057725.1:31911711-31956711 GCF_004010195.1 Chiloscyllium plagiosum
TACAATTGCAACATTTAAGCGGCATTTGGATGGGTATATGAATAGGAAGGGTTTGGAGGGATATAGGCCAGGTGCTGGCAGGTGGGACTAGATTGGGTGTGGATATCTGGCCGGCATGGACCGGTTGGACCGAAGGGTCTGTTTCCATGCTGTACATCTCTATGACTCTATGACTCTATCTCATAGCCCTTTTTTACTACCTTATCTTCCTGCGCTCCACCTTCAGTAATCTGTGCACCCGCACACCCAGATCCCTCTGCATATTGATACTCCTTAGGATGCTGCCATTCACTGCATAATTCCCACCTATACTCCACCTTCCAAAATGCATCACCTCACATTTGTCCAGATTAATCTCCATCTGCCATTTTTCTGCCCATGCCTGCAACTAATCTATATTCTGCTGTATCCTCAGACAATCAGCCTCACTATCCGCAACTCTACCAATCTTTGTATTGTCTGTAAACTTACTAGTTCGACAAGCCATGTTTTCTTCCAAATCACTTATGCAGACCATGAACAGCCGACGTCACACATTGATCCCTGTGAATCCCTCCATTCTGAAAAGTATCCTTCCACTGCTACCCTCAGTTCCATATGACTAAACCAGTTCTGTATCCATCTTGCCAGCTCACCCCAATATCATGTCACTTCACCTTTTGTACCAGTCTGCCATGAGGCACCCTGTCAAAGGCTTTACTGAAGTCCATGTCGAAAACATCTACCATGAAATCCATGGATGAAGGTAAATGAATTTTGGCAAATCTTATTTCCCAATTGCAGGAAGCTGTAACTTTACTCAGGAAGGTGGTCAAACTGTGCTGGCTATGAATTCTGTATCCCATGGGCTGTTTGCAGATACATATACAAGGGCAATAACCTGGGAAAGACACCCTTGCTCTCCCTGAAATGTACTGGTCTTCAAGTGTGTGGAGTCATTTTAAACTAAGTCTTGCCAACAAGCATATTCTAAGGTTCAGGACTGGGTGCTGAAGATTGCCATGAAGCTTAGGCTACTGTTGGAGGGGCACAATGGGGAAAGGTCACTGTCTGAGGCCATTCAGCCATCACACACCTGATCTACCACCATGTTGTGGGTTTATGATCCAGCAAGGTACTTGTACCTGACACGACAATCCTTATGTTAGCTTCCATAAGAGCTGTATGTGGCTAATTTAATAATAAATATTCAATCAAGAATGACAAATCAACAATTATGCAAACAGATAAGATTGAAGTTAACAAAATTAACAATTTAAATTCAATGTAATGTTATGAAGGTTTGACAATTTATCCTGGTCACTCACCTGCTTTCTGTTGCTCTTGGTTGACAGCTTGTTAGTCTTGCTGCTGATTACTGTCACTTCACCACACAATCCTCATGATCAGTAATGATCTAATATGGGTTGGTTGCATATTTCAGAAACCTTGACTGCTATCCAGGTATTTGTGACTGGATTTCTGACTCACACACTCTTTCTGGTACACAGAGGTAGTGGTAATTCTCTCCCTGCTCACTGGTCACGTAGTCTTTCACATTCTCCTGTATCTTTCAAGCACTATGTTCGATGTGTTGGAATGGTTAATGTTTGGTTTCTGAGATAGGTCATTAATATTTAGCTTCTAAACGTAGATCAACTGGGTATGGTAACCCTGCCTCCATTTGTACTGAATGAAAATTCAACAATGCAATGTGTTTTTTTTGTTTAACATTTGACAATGTCAAATTTAACAATACATACTAAATGTCTTGCAAGACCGTTTGAGTGTGGATAATGGTATAACAATATAAAATGGCTCACTCCCCACTTAGCACTCAAGCTTTGAAATGGTTTTGCAGTGAACTGCTGTCAGGTAGTATCTATTCCGGACCACCAAATAAACTGAAAATGATGGTCAACCTGTTCACGATCAATGCACTCATTAAAAGCTGTTGGGCGTTGGAAAATTTGAAGAAGTAATGTATCACAAGGATGCAATCTTCCTTATGCATTATTCATACTTTTGGTTCCATTTTCATTGTGGAGATCAGAGTCAATGAAGGGCTTATGTCTGAAACATTGATTCTCTCGCTCCTCGGACGCTGCCTGATCTGCTGTGCTTTTGCAGCACCACTCTCTTCCCCCTCAAAGGTCAGCAAGGCAGCCTTTGTGTGGAGCCGCAGGAGATGGGGGAGATACTAAACGAGTCTTTTACATCAGTGTCTACTGTGAAGAAGGACATGGAAGTCATAAATCCTTCATTGACTCTGATCTCCATAGAATGTGGGGAAATAGATGGTGACATCTTGAAAAATGTCCATATTACAGAGGAGAAGTGCTTAATATCTTCAAAAGCATAAAAGTGGATAAATCCCCAGGACCTGATGAGGTGTACCCTAGAACTCTGTGGGAAGCTAGGGAAGTGATTGCTGGGCCTCTTGCTGAGATATTTGATCATCGAAAGTCACAGGTGAGGTGCCGGAAGATTGGAGATTGGTTAACATGGTGCCACTGTTAAAGAAAGGTGGTAAGGACAAGCCAGGGAACTATAGACCAGTGAGCCTGACATCGGTGGTGGGTAAGTTGTTGGAGGGAATCCTGAGGGGTAGGGTTTACATGTATTTGGAAAGGCAAGGACTGAATAGAGATAGTTAACATGGTTTTGTGTGTGGGAAGTCATGTCTCACGAACTATATTGAGTTTTTTGAAGAAGTAACAAAGAGGATTGATGAGGGCAGAGCAGTAGACGTGATCTAGATGGACTTCAGTAAGGCGTTCGACAAGGTTCCCCATGGGAGACTGATTATTTCATGAGACCTAACCTTGCTAAAGGGAGAACTAGCCATTTGGATACAGAACTGGCTCAAAAGGTGGAAGACAGAGGGTGGTGGAAGAGGGTTGCTGTTCAGACTGGAGGCCTGTGACTTGTGGAGTGCCACAAGGATCAGTACTGGGTCCTCTACTGTTTGTCACTTATATCATTGATTTGGAGGTGAACATAGGAGGTATAGTTAGTAAGTTTGCACATGGAATCCTGCAGGAAAGGCTAACGTGGGGCCACTATTTAAAGTTGTAATGACAATCCGTGGTACTATAGACCAGTGAGCTGGAAGTAACAAAGAGGATTGATGAGGGCAGAGCAGTAGACGTGATCTAGATGGACTTCAGTAAGGCGTTTAACTCAGTTCCACATGAGAGACTGGTTAGGAAAGGTTAGATCTCATGGACTAGAGGGAGAACTAGCCATTTGGATACAGAACAGGCTCAAAGGTAGAAGACAGAGGGTGGTGGTGGAGGGTTGTTTTTCAAGACTGGAAGCCTGTGACCAGTGGAGTGCCACAAGGATCGGTGCTGGGTCCACTGCTTTTTGTCATTTATATAAATGATTTGGATGTGAACATAGGAGGTATAGTTAGTAAGTTTGCAGATGACACCAAAATTAGAGGTGTAGTGGACAGCGAAGAAGGTTATCTCAAAGTACAATGGGATCTTGACCAGATGGGCCAATGGGCTGAGAAGTCGTAGATGGAGTTTGATTCGGATAAATGTGAGGTGCTGCATTTTGGGAAAGCAAATCTTAGCAGGACTTATATACTTAATGGTAAGGTCCTGGGGAGTGTTGCTGATTAAAGAGACCTTGGATGCAGCTTCACAGTTCCTTCAAAGTACAGTCGCAGGTAGGTAGGATAGTGAAGAAAGCCTTTGGTATGCTTTCTTTTATTAGTCAGAACATTGAGTACAGGAGTTGGGAGATCGTGTTGCAGCTGTACGGGACATTGGTTAGGCCACTGTTGGAATATTGCATGCAATTCTGGTCTTCTTCCTTTTGGAAGGATGTTGTGAAAGTTGAAAGGGTTCAGAAAAGATTTACAAGGATGTTACCAACTATAAGAAGAGGCTGAATAGGCTGGGGCTGTTTTCCCTGGAGCATCGGAGGCTGAGGGGTGACCTTATAGAGGTTTATAAAATCATGAGGGATATGGATAGGATCAATAGATAAAGCCTCTTCCCTGGAGTGGGGGAGTCCAGAACTAGAGGGCATAGGTTTAGGGTGAGAAGGGAAAGATATAAATGGGACCTAAGGGGCAACGTCTTCACGCAGAGGGAGGAACATGTATGGAATGAGCTGCCAGAGGAAGTGGTGGAGGCTGGTACAATTACAGCACTTAAATGACAATTTGATGGGTATATGAATAGGAAGGGTTTAGAGAGATATAGCCAAGTGCTGGCAAATGGGACTAGATTAGGTTAGGATATCTGGTCAGCATGGACAAGTTGGACCGAAGGGTCTGTTTCCGTGCTGTACATTCCTATGAGTCTATGACGTTATTTACTCACAGAAATTAGTGCTGTTAGTTTCCTGAATGCTTTGAAATTCCTGGTTGTCATCTCACTGATCTTCAGTGAGGATGCTGTGGATCTGCTACCAGGAACTTGCATCCTTTTATAAGTGACAACTGCTGCTCAACATTGTGCTGTCATCATGACTTGCTGCCAGCTAGTGAACTCCTGCCAACAACAGGGCAATTGCACCAAAGCAGCAATGTTTATCTTACCTCCCATAAGAATTAGGTATTGGTAATGTAGTACTAAAAGATTCAATATATGATTATTACAGGCGAATTGACGTTTCGGGCAAGAGCCCTTAATCAGGAATGAGGCTGTGAGCCGAGGGGGTGGAGAGATAAATGAAAGGGGGGTGGGCCTGGGAGGAAGAAGGCTGAGAGTGTGATAAGTAGACAGAGGTGGGTGACAGAGTTGGGCTTAATGGTGATGGTTGGAGAGGAGGGTGGAGTGGATAGGTGGGGAGGAAGATATGGGGAGACAGGACGTCTTATTGCTAACGCTTCAGAGAACATCCTTGGGACACCTGCACCAACCAACCCCATCACCCTGTGACCGAACACTTCAACTCCATCTCTCACTCTACCAAGGGCATGCAGGTCCTGGGCCTCCTCCATTGCCACACCCTAACCACCCAATGCCTGGAGGAAGAACGCATCATCTTCCGCCTTGGGACCATCCAAACACATGGCATCAAAGTTGATTTCACCAGTTTCCTCAGTTCCCCTCCCCCCACCTTATCCCATTTCCAACCTTCCAACTCAGCACCTCATGACCTGTCCTACCTGTCTTTGTTCCTTCCCACCTATCCACTCCATCCTCCTCTCCAACTTATCACCATTACCTCCACCTCTGTCTACCTATCACACTCTCAGCATCCTTCCCCCCAAGCCCCACCCCCCTTCTCATTTGTCTCATCACCCCCTCGGCTCACAGCCTCTTTCCTGATGAAGGGCTCTTGCCTGAAATGTCGACTCTCCTGTAATAATCATGTATTGAATCTCCCAGTGAGCTGAAATCATTAGTTGCCCTGTGGAAATGGTGACAGTCACTAAAAGTTTCCTAAAGTTCTTCAAAGTTGATAGACATAAATGAAAGAAGACAGAAGCTGTGTGAATACATCTTGGGATTGGTTCAAAGTGTAAATTTAACGGGAGAAAATGGAATTGCTGAAAATGAGGAAAGCACTTTACTTTAAAAGCATACTATTTCTAGTTCAGCTAAATATTTGGATTTAATTGAAAAACTCAAAGAAAAAGTTAGAAGCATAAGAACTAGGAAAAGCAGTAGGTCATCCAGCCCCTTGAGACTGTTCTGCCATTTAATTCAATCATGGCTGATCTCAACTCGGCTTCAATTCCACTTGTTTACCTTCTCCCCATAAGCCTTTATCCGTTACTAATTAAAAATCAATTTCTTCCTTAAATGTCTTCTGTATCCATCACAGTCTGGGGTAGTGAATACCACGGATTCACAACCCTTTGAAAGAGGTAATTCCTCCTTAACACTGTTCTAAATCCACCATCCCTCAGCCTCAAACTATGACCTCTCTTTCTCGGATACAACTGTTCTACTTCGACTTCATCAATCCCCTTCAGCATCTCATATGTCCTCTCATCCTTCCAAACCCTGGTGAGTATAGATCTAATTGCTCAGAGGGAGAGCTTCGGTTTCATTGGACCCTGGGACTGATTCTGGGGAAGATGGCACCTGTACAAACTGGACAGTTTAGACCTGATCAGAGCTGGGACTGTGTTCCTTGTGAGGTATTTTGGGAGGACTTTAAAGTATTTTGGTAGGGTGTGGTAAGATAGAGAGAGAATCTTTGAGAATAACACCAGTATTCACAAAGCATTTGGAAAGGCAGACAGCCCTCCAAGCCTGTGCTGATACATTTTGCCCTTCCATATTAAAACTGTCTTCACTTAGAGGATCCCTATCCCTCTATTCCCTTTCTATTCATGTATCTGTCCAGATGCTTCTTGAATGTTGCTGTTGTGTCTGCTTCCACCACTTCCTCTGGCAGCGCATCCAGGCACTCAACCTCCTTTATGTGAAAATTTGCCTTGTACGTCTCTTTTAAACTTCCTGTCCCTGCACTTTGAACCTGTGTCCCCTTGTAACTGACCCCCCCACCTTGGGAAGAAGCTTCATGCTTTTAGCTCTATCCATGCCATTCACAATCTTATAAACTTTCATCCCCTCAACCTCCTACATTCCAGTGAAAACAAACCCAGTCTATTCAATTTCTATTTCTTCACAGCTAAAATCCCCCATACCAGGCAACATCCTGGTAAACCTTTCCTTGTACCCTATCCAAAGCATCCACTCCGTTCTGGTAATGTGGTGACCAGGACTGCACAATATTGCAAGCGTGGCCTAACTAAAGTTCTATACTGCTACAGCATAACTTATCTATCCTTATTCTCAACACCCCTTCCAATGACAGCAAGCATGCCATAGGACTTTTTTACTGCTTTATCTACCTGCACTACCACCTTTAACAATCTGTGGACCTGCATACCCATAACCCTCTGCATATCAATATTCCTAAGGGTTCTACCATTCACTGTATAATTTCCACCTGTACTTGACCTTCCAAAATACATTACTTCAAATTTGTCTGGATTAAACTCCATCTGCCATTTTTCTGCCCATGCCTTCAACTGATCTATATCCTGCTGTATCCTCTGACTATCCTCCTCACTATCCACCAATCTTTGTATTGTCTGCAAAATTTCTAATTAGACCAGCTACGTTTTCCTCAAAATCATTTGACAGCAGAGATCCTAGCACTGATCCCTGTAGAACACCACTAGTCACAACCCTCCATTCCAAAAAGCATCCTTCCACCATTACCCTCTGTCTCCTATGACTAAGACAGTTCTGTATCAATCTTGCTAGCTCACACATGATACCATGTGACTTCACCTTTTGTACCAGTCTGCCATGAAGGACCTTGTCAAAGGCTTTACTGAAGTCCTTGCTGCTTATCGCTATTAAGTTCATTTGCTTCTAAATATGCATAGATCTTGTGCCTGAGAATCTTTTTCGATATTTTCCCCTCACCAATGTACAATTCACAGATCTGTAACACACGGGATTATCCCTGCTACCCTTCTTAATGAATGACATTGGTTATTCTCCAGTCCTCTGGCACCTCACCTGTGGCCAAAGGGGATACCAAAACGTCTGTCAATGCTTCAGCAATTTGTTCTCTTGCCTCCTTCAATATTTTGGGATAGATCCCATCAAGATCTAGGGACCTCTCTACCTTAATACTTTTTAAGATGCATAACACTTCTTCCTTTTTAATTGCAACTTGGCTTAGAAATTCCACACTCCCTTCCCTGAGAATATCCTCCTCCAATTCCTTCTCTTTAGTGAATACTGACACAAAATATTCATTTACCAACATCTTCCGGCTCCACACATAGGTGCCTTCCTTTGTCTTTGAGTGGGCCAACCCTTTCACTGGCTGCCCTCTTGCGTTTTATGTGTATAAAAAACCTTGGGATTATCCTTAATCCTATTTGCTAATGACTTTTTTTGACCCATTTTAGTCTTTCTAATAACTTCTTCCCTGCTTTCCTTATATATTTCAAGGGTTTCGTCAGTTCCCAATCTCCTAGACCTTACGTGTGCTTCCTTTCTCTTTTTGACCAAGGTCATAATAACTCTGGTCATCTAAGGTTCACATAACTTGCCATACCTATCCTTCATTCTCACAGGAATGTGCTACTCCTGAACTCTTATCAGCAGCCTGAAATACTCCCACATGTCCGATATGGATTTATTTTCAAACAGCTACCTCCAATCAAAATTCTCCAGTTCCTACCTAATGTTGTTGTAGTTCACCTTCCCCCAATTTAACACCTTCACCCAATGACTACTGTTATCCCTGTCCATGAGTAACTTAAAACTCATGGGATTATGGGCACAACTCCTGAAATGCTCCCCCACTGAAATTTAACTCACCTGGCCAGGCTCATTTCCCAAAACCAGGTCCAGTATAACCCCTTCCCTGGTTGGACTGTTTAAATACTGTGTTAAGAAACCTTCCTGAATAGTCCTCACAAATTCTACCCTATTCAAGTCCCAAGCATGAAGTAAATCCCAGTCGATACAGGGGGAGTTAAAATCACCCACCACAACATCCCTGCTGTGTTTACATCTTTCCAAAACCTGTCTACATATCTCCCACTGGCTTTTGGGAGGCCTGTAGTGTACCTCCAGCATCATGATTTCATCTTTCCTATTTCTGAGTTCCACCCATATTGCTTCACTGCATGAGTTCTCTGATGTTTCCTCCCTCAGTACAGCTGTGAGATACTCCTTTACCAGTAATGCAACTGCCCCACCCATTTTATCTCCCTTTCTATCACACCTGAAACATCTACATCCTGGGACATTCAATTGCCAGTCCTGTCCCCCTTTCGGCCACGTGTCTGTACTCACGTTAAGGTCATTGTTCCAAATACTAACCAAAGCTCTAAGTTCATCTACCTTGCCTATTATATTTCTCACATTGAAACACATGCATTTCAGACCACCTGCCCTGTTCTTTTCAGCAGTGTTTCCTTGCCTATTCTTGTTCTTAGTCAAAATGTGTGGCGCTGGAAAAGCACTGCGGGTTAAGCAATATCCAAGAGGCAGGAGAGTTGACATTTCCAGCATAAGCTCTTCATCAGGAATGTGGCGGGTATGGTGGGGGGGGCACAAGGGGGCTGCAAGATAAATAGGAGGGGGGTTGGGGCTCACCATCTCCATTTCCGGTGACCGACACAACATGGACATCTACTTCAAACTCACTGATTCCCACAGCTACCTGGACTACACCTCCTCCCATCCACTCTCCTGTAAAAATGCTATCCTTTAACCCCCAATTCCTTCACCTCCGCCACATCTGCTCCCAAGAGGAGCAATTCCACTCAAAAACATTCCAGATGGCCTCCTATTTCAAGGACCTCAATTTCCCCTCCCATGTGGTCGATGATGTCCTCCAGGGCATCTTTTCCACTTCCCACATCTCTGCCCTTGAACCCCAGTCCTCCAACTGAAACAAGGATAGAACCCTCCTGGTCCTCACCTTCCACCCCACCAACCTCTGGATTCAATGTATCAACCTCCGCCATTTCCACTGTCTCCAAATGGACCCCAACAGCAGAGATATATTTCCTTCCCCACCCCTTTCAGTATTCTGCAGAGCCCACCAACCCACCCTCCACTCCCAGCATCTCCCTTGCCACCGCAAAAGGTGTAAAACCTACACCCACACCAACTCCCTCACCTCCATCCAAGGTCCCAAAGAATCCTTCCACATCTGGCAGAGATTTTCCTGCACCTCCAAACACCTCACCTACTGTGTCTGTTGCTCTCGATATGGTCTCCTTTACATTGGAGAAACAGGACGCCAACTTGCGGAATGTTTCAGAGAACATCTCCGGGACAGCCGAACCAAACAACCCTTCTGCCCTGTGGCTGACCACTTCAACTCCCCCTCCCACTCCGCCAAGGAAATGCAAGTCCTGGGCCTTTTCCACCACCAAATCCTAGCCACCCAACGCCCTAAAGGAAGAGCGCCTCATCTTCCACCTTGGGGCACTCCAACAACATGGCATCAATGTTAATTTCACCAGTTTCCTCATCACCCGTCCCCCCACCTTACCTCAGATCCAACCCTCCAACTCGGCACCGCCCCCTTGAGCTTCTCCCACCTGTCCATCTTCCTTCCCGGCTGTGCTTTTCCAGTGCCACACTTTTTGACTCTGATCTCCAGCATCTGCACTCCTCACTTTCTCCTGTTCTTGTTCCTAGTCATGTTTACCTTGGTTTCCACTTTTCACTCAATTTCTGCATCTACTGCCCCACTCCTCTGGTTCCAATCCCCCTGCCACATCAGTTTAAACCCTCCCCACACATTCTCCCAAATACACCCCAAGGACATCAGTCCTGGTCCTGCCCAAGTGTAACTCATCCAGTATGTAGCACTGACCCACAAATCTGAAAGGTTTCCCTTCACACTATATTTTCAGCCACATATTCATCCTATATTTTCTGCTGTTTCTGGTCTGACTAATTCGAGGCACTGGTAGCAATCCTGAGATAACCAGCTTTGAGATCCTACATTTCAACTTCATTCTTAGTTCTCTATATTCTGCTTTTAGGACCTCATCCCTTCTTTTTTAACCTATAACATTAGTCCCAGTGCGTACCACACCCACTGGGTGCTCACGATCCCCCTCCAGAATGTTCTGCAACTACTCAGAGACATTCAGGACCCTAGCATCAGGGAGGCAACACACCATCCTGGACTCTCGTTTGCACCTATCCATTCCCCCTACGATTGAATCCCCCATAATTATAGTATTTCAATGCCTATTTCTCCCTCCCTCTGCAGCAGATCCAACCAGGATGATATGAATTTGGCTGCTGCTGGTATCCCCCAAGAGGCCATTCCCCACAACAGTACCCAAATCAGTATATCTGTTTTGCAGGAGAATAGCCACAGGAGATTCCTGCACTGCCTGCCTAGCCCTCCAGCTCTGCCTGGTGGTCACCCATTCCCTTCCTGCGTGTGGGGTCTGTGTTTGCAGTGTGACCACCTCTCTATACTTGCTATCCACAATACTCTGGACCTCGTGAAAGTGAAAGTTATTGTATTTAATTCCTTTCCTCATTTTGCTCTTGATTATTTTGCAATTTTGGCTTGTTATTAGTGTCTTCTACTGTGAAGACGGATGCAAACTATTTATTCAATTCCTCTGTCACTTTCTGGTTATCTATTATTATTTCTGCAGCCTGATTCGCTAAGATGCTTATGTTTACTTTGGCTTGTCTCGGTTTTTATATATTTCAAGAAGCTCTTGCCTTCCATCTTGACATTACTGGCAAGTTTATCTTCAAAGTCTATTTTCTCCTTTCCTTCGGTCAAATTTTGTTGGTTATTTAAACTTTCCCAATCCTATGAATTACCATTAATCTTTGCCAGATTATATGCTTTTTCTTCAATTTGATGCTAGTCTTAACTTCCCAGGTTTGCCATGACTAATGTACCCTTTCCCAGACTCTTTCTTCCTCACTGGAATATATCTTTGCTGTGAGCCATGACCTATTTTCTTAGTTCTTTTCTACTTTCTGTTATTGCTGCTAAACTCCTTTCCCAGTTCACTTCAGCGTAGTTTCTTTGCAATTAACCTTATTAAAGTTGAACAGTCACTTCCAACACAAGTTCCTTCCTCTTAAATTAAATGCCAATTCTACCATGTTATGATCAGCACTTCCAAGGCAATTTTTTTACTCTGACATCATTTATTAAACCTACCTCTTTAAACATCACCAGGTCTAAAATAGCCTGATTCCTGATTGAATCTACAACACATTGTTTTAAGAATGAACTCTATGAATTCTTTATTATGGCTTCCTCTCCCAATGCAACTATCTATATGAAAATCAAATTTACCCATGATTAATGTCCTGCCTTTGTTACATGCCTTCATTATCTCTTCATTTATTCTCTGTCCTACCAAATAGCTACTGTTAAGGGGCCTAGAGACTATTCTTACTAAAATCTTTTTCTCTTTTATTTCTTACCTCCACTCATATGGTATTACATCTTCTGATCCAAGATTAGCTATATGAATAGGAAGGGCCAAATGCTGGCAAATGGGGCTAGATTAATTGAGGATATCTAGTCGGAACGTACAAGCTGGACCGAAGAGTCTGTTTCCGTGCTGTATATCTCTATGACTCTATTATACTCAAGAGAAATCAGGAGGACAAGAAAGGAACGCGAGATAGTTCTGGCAAATAGAGTCAAGGAGAATTCAAAGAGACTCTACAAATACATTAAGGGCAAAAGAGGAACCAGGGACAGAATAGGACTCCTTAAATATCAACTCGGCTATCTACATGTGGAACCGCAGGAAATGGGCAAGATACCAAATGTATATTTTGCGTTATTATTTACAGTCCTGAGAAGGATATGAAGGCTAGAGAACTTGGAGAAATAAACAGCAATATCTTGAAATGTGTCCATATTACAGAGGAGAAGGTGCTGGACATCTTAAAATGTATAAAGATGGATAAACCCCCAGGACCTAATCAGGTATGTCTCAGAACTTTGTGAGAAGCTAGGGAAATGATTGCTGGGCCCCTTGCTGCGACATTTGTATCATCGATAGCCATTTGGCTCAGGACCTTCAGGTGACCATCCTCCAAAATGGACTTTGGGATATGCAACAATGCTGAATGGCTGAGCAGATGCTGATAGCCAAGTTCACTACCCATGAGGATAGTCTTAACTGGGGCCTTGGCTTCATGTCACACTACAGGTAACCCTGTTACACTACACACACTCTCTCTCTCTCTCTTACATGCTCACACAGTCACACAGACCCTCTCTCATACACACACTGTCTCACAGACAGACACACACACACCCCGCACACTCCTACCCACACGCACACCCTCTCACAGACTTACACTCCATCACACGGACACATTCTCACACAAACACACACATTCACATACACACGCACACATACTCACATGCACATATTCTCTCTCTCTCGCTCACACTTACGCACACATATAAGTCTACAGGGTGAATTTGCATTTGCAGAATTGTATTTGCAGACACTATTTTGTTCAACACAGACACGATCTACAGGCAGTCAACTCATATGACATTTTATAAATTCCTACTTTGGAAATAGAACCAATCAGACTTAAGATTGGAAAACAGACAGATTCTAACCTCACACCTTTAATGCATTGTCTGAGCTGAGATGTCACCTTTTTTTATAAAACCTTAAGTTATCTAGGAATGTGACTTGAAAGAAGTTTCAGGATTTACATATTAATAAATCGATACCTGCGACCCATTCTAAAAGATGAAAGACTTAATGGGAATCTAGGTTTGTTCAATATATTGTATCAGTTGCATGACACTACGATCTTTTGCTATAAATTCTGTGTCTTATGATCCTATCCCACTAGTTACCTGATGGAAGGAGCAGAGCTCCGAAAGCTAGTATTTCCAAATAAACCTGTTGGACTATAACCTGGTGTGTTGGAACAAGGACAAAGTTGAAACTTGCAGAATAAGTACAGCTTTGTGCAATTCTTGAAGAGTGAGGAACAATCATCCAGCAATAAAAGCTTCACAAACATCTGCTATTTTTGAAAAAAAGAACTCATTCCCATTTAGCACCAGTGGAGCTTTTACAGCAACATAAATGAGATTGGTAGTTACTATATGAACAAATACTTAGCCTTTAGTTTTTCCTAATCAAATGTATCTCTGAATTGAAATGCATGAGTTATAACTCTGTGACTGGTTTAGAATTGTAACAAGAAGCAATTGCTCAGATAATGTGTACATCACGGTTCGAGGTAAATGAATTTTGGAAAATCTTGCTCCTCCACTAGATGGAGCTGGAGTTTCATTTAGACATATGGTCAAACTATGCTTCTATCTGGCGGCATTTTGGAATCCAGAAGAAAGGCTTCAGCACCCTCATCTACAAGAATGAGAATTTGGGACCATAATATAAGATGGTCACTAATATATCCAATAAGTAATTCAGAGGAAACTTACCTTCCCAACAGTAAGAAGGTGCAATCTGTGACAGCTGGGAATATTTAAGTGAATGGTACAGCTACATTTAAGGGAAAAAATGATAACACTTTGGGGGTCAAAGAAAAAGACAATGCTGAGGCACAAAGCATAGGGCGCTGCTAATGACGGAATGAAGCCTATACAAAGTCTAGTTGGGACAGTAGTATTTGGTGTTTTCACAATCTGTGTCTTAGAATAAGGTCACTCCTGGCTCTTACCTAGTATATGTTACCTGTCTAACGATGGCAAAACACCTGCTCCTACAATTGTAGCAAGTATTAAGATGCAGAGTCCAGCTCGGGCAGTGAAACTAGTCATCACTCCTCTGAAATAAAAAAAAGTTAGTGCGTGACAGCATGTGGAACCAATGCATTTTAAAAATGTAAATCCCAGGCTGTCTTCCTCTCCCTATTGTATAAACACATGTTCCAATAACAAGTTGCACAGTTCCCGGACTGCTTACTGTGAAACAAGAGAGCGGGGTCCAGTGCTCAAGAATCTTATTTCTCATCGTTACCTGTGATTACTGTCCCAATAGTTGTTACTCTCCTGTGGTAACTGCCCCATATCTCACACTCTTCCATGATTACTGTCTCAATACCTCACACTCTCCTGTGAGGCTGCATTGCTCGGTGGTTAGCAATGCAGCCTCACAGCGCCAGGGACCCAGGCTTGATTCCATCCTCGGGTGACTGGCTGTGTGGAGTTTGTGTATTCTCCCTGTGTGTGTAGGGGTTTCCTCCATGTGCTCCAGTTGCCTCCCATGGTCCAGAGATGTGCAGGCTAGATGGATTAGTCATGCTAAATTGCCCAGTGTCCAGCAATGTGCAGGCTAGATGGATTAGCCAAGGGAAATACAGAGTTACAGAGATAGGTTAGGGGTGTGAGTCTGGGTGGGGTGCTCATCAGACAGTCAGTGTGGACGCAATAGGCTGAATGGCTTGCTTCCACACTGTAGGGGTTCTATGATTACTGTTCTGACATTTCATACTCTCCTGTGTTTACTACCCTGATATCTCACACTCTCCTGCGATTGCTGCTCGATTTCTCATACTCACCTGCTCCACGGTGATGAATAGCCTTGAAGGAAAGACAGTCTGTTAAATGGTTTCTAAATTCTTGACTTTGGTTGTCTCTTAAATACAGTCTGTTAGTTTGAACACAGATGGAGAACTAGTCAATTTTTTTTATTATAACAACTTAAGTTTACTTAAATTATTACTATTGCCATGTCACTGAGTAATTCCATTAACAGGGTCTATTGAGAAATGTGGTACACTGCTTATTTTGGATGATTAATATTGTCACACTGCAGTCCAATTAATTCCCCCAGTTCATGTTTTCCTCTTTGCTTTTTTTTAATCTTTTGATTTCTGGAATGTAAACCATCAAAAGTTGGACATGGTTACCTTACTTTTGACCATTACATTACAATTTGGTGAGAAACCCAATGTAAGGAACAAATTGAGTCCATTGATTATGAATGGGCAATGACTTTCTTGTTTAACACAATGCATTATGCATCATTGTTCTCTTAAGCAAAACTATGAATTATTTGTGTCACGGAAACTCAATGATCCCAACCCTGAATAGAAAGAAACAAGGACACAATTAATAAGGAAAGGAAACAGATTTAATATGTGGTGGGATAAATGACAATGGAAGCTGCTAGACTATGTTGTTGCCAGGTTTCACCTCATGTTGGCTTGACAGTTCCAAAGTTGGTCCAAAAGTTAACTATCCATAGGGAGTGAAAACTGATCACTATTCAATTTAAGGTTATTGCCAAATGATCTGTGATGCTATCCAGTGCAGATAAGAGCTGTCCTCTTTATTCAGGACTGGCGGAGGAGAAAGCCAGCCTGGCCTCAGTTAGTCATCCAGGTTAGTGCTGTTTCCATGGACTAGAGGAGCACTCACAATGCAGGGAGAAGGTCAATGATCGTACCTGCTCTGTCAGGGAAACTACCATCATGTTGTCCCTGCTACCTCACATTCACTCGCTCTTTTCTACTTCACTCACCTCCCATTGAGAGTCACTATGTACCACTCTCACCTCTGTCAATATCTCCTGTATTTACTCTCCCCTAGCCAATCCCCCCTCAATATGAACCCTGCATGCCTTCTGAGATGCCTACTTATCTATTTGGGTCAGCTCACCATTCTTCCTGCACCTGCACCAGCTCACTGAATTCCTCCTTTTGCTTTATCCCAAGAGAAAATGTCTATGACTCTATGTCTCAGCCTAAGGACAGATGCTGTCCTTGACTTTCTGTGTTGGAATGGTGACTGAGGGTGGCTTGCTTGCCTTGACTGCGGATTACTCCTCTTAAGCTTTGAGATATGGTCAATTTTGCTTGAAGCACATTGTGTTTGCCACATAAGTTGCTGGCACAAGGTGAAGCATGGGATTGATGTAAAGCAACATGTCCAACCTCTCAACTGATCACCGCTGACCACCAAGACAAGCTGCCTAGCTTTATGTCTGCACTAAAATACAAGTAAAAATAAAAAGTAGTGGTTCTTTAAGCTCTGGCTAGGGGAACAATGCTTAAAATGGCAAGACAAGGCAGAGAAGCTCTAAGCATCCAAGCAAGTGCAAAATGAGTGGGTGCTAAGAGAGCAAGTGAAGAGCCTGAGTTGTATCTGAGACCAATCCATGAGATGGATACCCATTCCATAAACACAAAGTGTACTGGCAGCAGGATTCCAATGAGAAGTGCCAGTGCTTTGAGGTGTAGGTCCCACCTGTGTCTCAGAGATGTGCCCTGAGGGTGTAGCGAGGCTGATATGTGTCTAGTGCCAATGTCCATGAATGAGGGGGATGTGTACAATTATTGTCCAAAGAATCACTGTGCAGATAGAGGCTATTCAGCCCATCGCGGAGCCACCATTCCTCCAAACAGCATCCCACCCTATCCCCATAACCCTGCACTTATTATGGTTAATCTACCTAGCCTACACATCCCCGGGCCTAAGGGGAAATTTAGCATGTCCAATAAACCTAACCTGCACATCATTAGATTGTGGGAGAAACGCGGGGCACCTGACAGAAACCCATGTAGGCATGGGAAGAACATGCAAAAATCACACAGACTGTCACCCAAAGCTGGGATAGAACCAAGGTCCATGGTGCTGTGAGTCAGCAGTGCTAACACTGAGCCACCATGTCGCCCCACAGAACATGCCCTGAGATATGAATGACTGCTAGCCAAGACAGAGGGCGAGATGAGCAGGAAATGCACTGGAGATATCAGGTAACCTCTTTAACTTTCATGTCAGGAATTGTAGCTGTCTTGTTTCTATCCAGTCTTGTTTATATTCCTTTCACCAACAAGGACAGCTTCACAATTTCCCATGTTATACTCCATCTATCAACTTTTTACCACTCATTCAAATTATTATATCCCTTTGTAGATGTTTTATGACCTCCTTACCAGTTGCTTTCCAACTCATTTCTGTATCATTAGTAAATTTGGTTTCAATATACTTGATCCCTTCATCCTTTGTCATTAATAAATTGTGTGTAGTCCCAACATTTATTCCTGTGATAATCTTCTAGTTAGAGTTTGCCAACCAAAAAAATGACTCATTCATCTTGATTATCGTAACACATCGTGTCCATCAACCAAACATTTGTAACATTTTCTATACCATGAGCTGTTATCTTGTGAAATGATCATTTCTGTAACACTTCAACCAAATCCGAACACACTTCATTTACTGGTTCCATTCATCCACCCTGCGTGTTATACCCTCAAAGAACTTTACTAACCACCATTTATATTCCGTAAATCCATCCTGATTCCACTAGATTGTATTTTCCAAATGTCCTGCTATTACTTCTTTAACAATGAATTCTAGCATTTACCCAACGGCAGACAACAGGTCAATTAGCCTCCATTTTCTGCTTTCAGTCTCTTATTTCTTGAATAGGAGCATTACACCATCACCATGCCTCGAAGATCCTATACTGTGTGATCATTGATTAATCTCACTATGTATTACCAGATTCCGCAGCGCTTGTTCCCTGGTTGATACCAGAATGTACTGTTCTAAGAAACGGTGTTGAGTATACCATAAATCAAACCTCAAAGCTACTTTTGCCAATTTGATTTATCAAATCCATATGAAAATTAAAATTGCCCAGAATTATAGTAGTACCTTTCTTAAAGTACGCATTATTTATAGATTAAAATTATGCTCTACAGAGCAGATATGCCCAGGGAGACTATGAACTACTCCCACCAGTTTTTGCTGAGCAATTTTTATTAATTTTGCTCAAAGAGCAGAAGAGGATTCATGCTTCTGAAAGAGCATAAGAGAGTGGGGTGGGCAGCTTCAAGAAGGGTGGGTTCATAGCTCCTTGAAATTGGAGTCGCAGGTCAACAGGATAGTGAAGAAGACGTTTGGTATGCTTTCCTTTATCAGTCAGAGCATTGAGTATAGGAGTTGAAGATCATGCTGTGGCTGTACTGAACATTGGTTAGGTCACTTTTGGAACATTGTGTGGAATTGTCAGCTGGTTCCCTCCTATAGGAAGGATGTTGTGAAACTTGAAAGGGTTCAGAAAAGATTTATAAGCATGTTGCCAAGGTTGGACAGTTTGAGCTATAGGGAGAGGCTGAATAGGTTGGGGCTGTTTTCCCTGGAACGTCAGAGGCTGAGGGGAGACCTTACAGAGGTTTATAAAATCATGAGGAGCATGGAATGGGTAAATAGACAAGGTCTTTTCCCTGGAGTAGGGGAGACCACAACTAGAGGGCATAGGATTGGAGTGAGAGGGGAAAAATTTAAAAGGGACCTAAGGGGCAACTTTTTCACACAGAGGATGGTGCGTGTATGGAATGAACTGCCAGAGGAAGTGTTGGAGGCTGGTACAATTACAGCATTTAAAAGGCATCTAGATGGTATATGAATAGGGTTTAGAAGGGTTTAGAGGATATGGGCCAAGTGCTGGTAATGGGACTAGATTAGTTTAGGATATCTGGTGAGCATGGAAGAGTTGGACCGAAGGGTCTGTTTTCCTGCTGTGTATCTCTATAACTCTATTTCTGTTTTTCAGCAGCAGCTACAGCAGCTCAAAGGCTGGGAGATTGGACCAAGGGCCTGCCGGGAGCGGTGAGTCACTGATTCGAACCTTTAAAAACTTACCTCAAGTGCGGGAGTCCTCCATTTCTGTTTTTCAGCAGCAGCAGCAACTTGAAGGGCGGGAGCTTGGACTTTTGTTTTACTTTGTGATAAGTAGACTAGCAGGGATGGCAGTGCAGAGATAGGAATATTCCTCCTTCAAGATGTTTGAGGTGAGGGATGCCATTAGTGTCCCATCCAAGTACATCTGCAGGAAGTACACCCAACTCTCGCTCCTCCAAGACCGTGATAGGGAAATGGAGCGGGAGCTGGATGAACCTCGGGTCATTCAGGAGGCAGAGGCTGTGATAGATAAGAGTTACAGGGAAGTAGTTACTCCTAGGCATGAAGAAAGCTGGGTGACTGTTTGAAGGGGGAAAAGTACAGTCAGTGGAAGGATCCCCTGAAAACATGCATACCGGTTTGGATACTGTTGAGGGGGACAACTTACCAGAAGTATGCAGTGGGCCCAGGTCTCTGGCACAGAGCCGGTCCCTGTTGCACAGAAGGGCAGGAGGGAAAGGAGGAGAGTGGGGACTCAATAGTTAGAGGGTCAGATAGAAGGTTTGTTGGGAACGAACGAGACTCATGGTTGGTGTGTTGCTTCCCAGGTGCCAGGGTCCGTGATGTCTCGGATCATATCTTTGGGGTCCTGAAGGGGGAAGGTGACCAGCGTCAAGTCATGGTCCACGTAGGTACCAACGACATAGGTAGAAAGAGGGATAGGGGTGTAAGGCAGGATTTCAGGGAGCTAGGATAGAAGCTGAGAGCTAGAACAAACTGAGTTGTTATCTCTGGATTGTTACCTGTGCCACGTGATAGTGAGGCAAGGAATAGGAGAGATATCAGCTGAACATGTGGCTGCAAGGATGGTGCAGGAGGGAGGGTTTCAGGTACTTGGATAACTGAGGAAGGTGGGACCTGTACAAACAGGACAGTCCTCACTTGAACCAGAGGAGTACTAATATCCTGGGTGGAAAATTTGCTGGTGCTATTTGGGTAGGTTTAAACGAGCTCAGCAGGGGGTTGGGAACCTGAGGTGTAGTTCCAGTGCACAGGAGGATGAGATTAGGGAGGGCATGGACAGGATTTCACAGCCACAGGAATGTGCTGGCAGACAGCAAGCTGGTTTGAAGTGTGTCTACTTCAACCCCAGAAGTATCCAAAATAAGGTAGGTGAGCTTGCAACATGGATAGGTACCTGGGACTTTGATGTTGTGGCCATTTCGGAGACATGGATAGAGCAGGGTGAGGAATGGATGTTGCAGGTTCCAGGGTTTAGATATTTCATTAAGAACAGGCAAGGCGGTAAAAGAGGGGGGGTGTGGCCTTGTTAGTCAAAGATAGTATAACGGTGGCTGAAAGAACTTTTGACGAGGTAGTGTGGGCTGAGGTTTTTTATAGGCGTCCGCAGAGTTCCAGGGAGGTGGTGGAGAGGACTGGCAAAATTATTCTGGGTAGGAGTGAAAGGAACAGGATGGTCATTATGGGGGACTCTAACTTCCCCAATATTGACTGGAAATGCTATACCCCTAGTACGTCGGATGGATCAGCTTTTGTCCAATGTGTACAGGAGGGCTTCCTGACACAGTATGTCGAAGGGCTGACAAGAGGGGAGGCCACACTGGATCTGGTGCTTGGTAATAACCAGACCAGGTGTTTGATTTAGTTGTAGGTGAGCACTTTGGAGAGAGTGACCATAATTCAGTTACATTTAGTTTAGCGATGGAAAGGTACATGCCACAGGTCAAGAGTTATCGATGGGGCAAGGGCAATTATAATGCAATTAGGCATCAATTAGGATGCATAGAATGGGGTAGCAAAATGCAGGGGATGCAGACAATGGAAATGTGGACTTGGTTTAAGGAACAGATATTGCATGTCCTTGATAAGTATGTCCCTGTCAGGCAGGGAGGAAGTGACAAGGTAAGGGAACTGTGGCTTACTACAGAATTTGCATCTCGTTAAGTGGAAGAAGGAGGCTTGTGTTGATGAGACAAGATAGTTCAGATGAGGTGATGGAGAGTTATAGATCAGCTAGGAAGGATTTAAAGAGAGAGTTAAAAAGAACAAAGAGAGGACACGAGCAGTCTTTAGCAAATAAAATAAAGAAGAACCCTAAAGCTTTCTGTAGGTATGTGAGGAATAAAAGGATGACTAGGGTAGAATAGGGTTTAGATCAGAGTGGTGCTGGAAAAGCATAGCAGGTCAGGCAGCATCCGAGGAGCAGGAAAATTGACGTTTCGGGCAAAAGCACTTCATCAGGATTAGAGGCAGGAAGCCTCCAGTGTGGAGAGATAAATGGGGGGAGGGGGTGCTGGGAAGAAAGTAGCATAGAGTACAATAGGTGAAGTGGGGTGGAGATGGAGGTGATAGGTCAGAGAGGAGGGTGGGGGAAGGTAGCAAAGAGTACAATAGGTGAACGGGGGTGGGGATGGAGGTGATTGGTCAGAGGGGAGGGTGGAGTGGATAGGTTGAAAGGAAGATAGGCAGGTAGGACAGGTCATAAGGACAGTGCTGAGCTGGAAGGTTGGAACTGGGGTGAGGTGGGGGAAGGGGAAGTGAGGAAACTGGTGAAGTCCACATTGATGCCCTGGGGTTGAAGTGATCCGAGGCAGAAGATGAGGCATTCTTCCTCCAGGTGTCGGGTGGTGAGGGGGAGGCGGTGGAGGAGGCCCAGGACCTGTATGTCTTCAGGGCCAGTCAAAGTCAGAAGTGGGAAGTTGAGTGTGGACCCTGTGAAGGTCGGAGAGGTGCTAAACAAATATTTCTCATAGTTTTCACTCAGGAAAAGGAGAATATTGTAGAAGAGAAGAATGAGATACAAGATAAAAGCAAATTACTGCGGATGCAGGAATCTGAAACCAAAAGAGAAAATGCTGGAAAATCTCAGCAGGTCTGGCAGCATCTCTAAGGAGAGAAAAGAGCTGACGTTCTGAGTCTAACTGACCCTTTGTCAAAGCTTTGACAAAGGGTCAGTTAGACTCGAGACGTCAGCTCTTTTCTCTCCTTACAGATACTGCCAGACCTGCTGAGATTTTCCAGCATTTTCTCTTTTGGAATGAGATACAAGATATTATACTAGAGAGGATCGAGATTAGTTATGAAGAGGTGTTATCAATTCTAGAAGGAGTGAAAGTAGACAACTCTCCTGGGCCAGATGGGATTTATCCGAAGATTCTCTGGGAAGCTAGAGAGGGGATAGCTGAGCCTTTGGTTTTGATATTTGAGTCACCATTGTCTCCAGGTTAAGTACCAGAGGACTGGAGGATTGCAAATGCTGTGCCCTTGTTCAAGAAGGGCAGTAGAGATGACCCAGGTAATTATAGACCAGTGAGTCTTACTTGTATTGTAGGAAAGGTTTTGGAAAGGATTATAAGAGATGTGATTTATAATCATCTAGCAAGCAACAATTTGATTTCAGATAGTCAACATGGTTTTGTCAAGGGCAGGTTGTGTCTCACAAACCTCATTGAGTTTTTGAGAAGGTGACCAAGCATGTAGATGAGGATAGGGCAGTTGACTTGGTGTACATGGACTTCAGTAAAGCCTTCGATAAGATTCCACATGGTAGGCTGTTGGAGAAAATGCAGAGGCATGGACTTGAGGGTGCTTTAATCATTCCTGAAGAAGGGCCTGTGCCCGAAACGTCGAATCTCCTGTTCCCTGGATGCTGCCTGACCTGCTGTGCTGTTCCAGCAATAAAGTTTCAACTTTGATCTCCAGCATCTGCAGACCTCACTTTCTCCTGCTTTAATCATTTGGATTAGAAACTGGCTTTCTGAAAGTAGGCAGCGAGTGGTGGGTGATGGAAAATATTCAGCCTGGAGTCTGGTTACGAGTGGTGTGCCACAAGGATCTGTTTTGGGACCACTGCTGTTTGTCATTTTTATAAATGACTTAGATGCAGGCATAAGTTGATGGATCATTGAATTTGCAGATGACACTAAAATGGGCGGAGTAGTGGACAGTTTGGAAGAATGTTACAGGTTGCAGGGGGACTTGGATAAACTGCAAAATTGGGCTGCGAGGTGGCAAATAGAGTTCAATGAAGGATGAGAGACTTAGATCTGTTCTCATTGGAAAGAAGAAGGCTAAGAGGGGACTTGATAGGACATACAAGATGATCAGAGGATTAGATAGGGTAGACAGTGGAAGTCTTTTTCCTAGGATGATGACATCAGCTTGTATGAAGGGGCACAACTATAAATTAAGGGGTGATAGATTTAAGACAGATATCAGAGGCAGGTTCTTTACTCAGAGTGGTAAGGGCATGGAATGTAGTTAACTCAGCCACATTAGGGAGATTTAAACAATCCTTGGATAAACACATGGATGATGATGGGATAGCGTAGGGGGACGAGCTGAGAATAGTTCACAGGTCGGCGCAACATTGAGGGCTGAAGGGCCCGTTCTGCACTGTATTGTTCTGTATTCTAACTCTAAATGCGGGGTCAGAAGCTTCTCAAATGGTATAAGGGAGTGCAGCAACAGCAGCTTCATGAAGAGAAGAGCAGACCTGTAGGTATTTCTTCCATGTATTGTTTGATTGGCCAAGTGGTTTAGATCAGGAGATGTTGTTGCAGCAGTTAAAAAATAATCACTTTTAAAATATTTAACTAAATAATTCGGTAAAATAGAGATGGCAGTGCATGAAGTGTACTGTGACTGTATTCTGTGTGAATTGGTGGATGCAGGTGAGATCCACAGTGATAACATTTGAGTCACTGGCTGCTCAAGGAACCTTGGCTCAGAGTTGATGAATTGATGCTGGCCTTCTCTGTATTTCCATCATATGCTCATCTCCCATTCATCCTTAACCCTCCTAAACCTCAGTCTGGTCAGTGCGGTAGACATTGTCGACATGGACTTCAGCAAGGTCTTTGTCAAGGTACCACATAGTAGACTGGTTAGTAAGATCAGATTACATGGGATCCAGGGAGAACTAACCGATTGGATACAATATTGGCTTGACAATGGGAGACTGATGGTGATGGTAGAGACTTATTGTTCAGACTGGAGGCCTGTGACCAATGCTGTGCCGAAGGATTGGTGCTGGCTCCACTGTTGTTTGTCATTGATATAAACAATCTGGATTAGAATAGAGCTAACATGGTTAGTGAGTTTGCAGATGACCCCAAAGTAGGTGGTAGAGTGGTCAATGAACAAGCTTATCGAAGAGTACAATGGCATCTTGATCAACTGGGCCAACAGGCTGAAGAATGGCAAATAGAGTTTAATTCAGATAAATGTGAGGTGCATTTTGGTAAGACAAACCAGGACAGGACTTACACAGTTAATGGTAGCGCCCTGAGGAGTGTTGTCAAATTGCAAGACCTAGGAGTGCAGATACATTGTTCTTTGAAAGTGGTGTCACAGGTAGGCAGGTTGGTGAAAAAGGCATTTAGAATGCTTGCCTTCATCAGTCAGAGTATTGAGTACTGCAGTTAGAATGGCGTTTTACAGCTATATTAGACATTGGTGAGGCTACATTTGGAGTACTCCATACAATTCTGTTCACCCTGCTGTAAGAAAGATGCTCTTAAACTGGAAAGGGTGCAAAAAAAATTACAAAAATGTTACCATGTCTGGAAGGTTTGAGTTATAAGGAGATGCTGGACAGGCTGAGACCTTTTTCCCTGGAGAGTAGGAGGTTGAGAGGTGACCTTAAAGAGGTTTATAAAATCAAGAGGAGCACAGATAAGGTGAATAACCAAGGTCTTTTCCCCAGGGTAGGGAAGTTCAAAACCAGAAGACATAGTTTTAAGGGGAGAGGGGATATATTTAAAAGGGACCTGAGGGGCAACCTTTTTACAGAGGGAGTGGTGCATCTGAGCTGCCAGAGGAAATGGGAGAGACGGATACAATTACAGCATTTAAAAGACATTTGGATTTGGATGGGAAAAGGTTTAGAGGGATATGGGACAAATGCCAGCAAATGGGACTAGTTCAGTTCAGGAAACCTGGTTGGCATAGAGCAGTTGAGCCAAAGGGCCTGTTTCCATGCTGTATACCTCTATAGCTCTATGGTCCATTAGATAGATAACAGTGAAGACATTCACTCCCATTGCAACTGGTTATACACAGAACTAAAGGAGAAACCTTTGAGCCCTTTGTTATTTATCCATTATCTTGTCTCCATTTCTCCTCTGTGGGGGTCAATTCCAACCCTTGATCATTTTTAGTATGAAGATGATTTTCCTCATAATAACCTTCTATTTGCTTTCCCTACTCTCAGAATTTAAATCGAGTGACTGATCTAGATTTGTTTTTTCCATTTTCTGTCCAATACCAATAACATGCCTTCACAGCTGATGCCCCTTTCCAGCCCCACGTCCAGAGATTTCATTCTCACACTGACCTTTCTATACTTGTCCTGCTTCAGTGAACCTCAATGCAAAGTCAAGAACAAGTTGCTCATCTTCCCCTCTTGGCACATTTTAGCCTTCAACACAGAGTTTGACAATTCTGTTTTGTAATATTTGACCCAGTTGTGTTTAATGAGGAGAAAGTGAGGTCTGCAGATGCTGGAGATCAGAGATGGAAATGTGTTGCTGGAAAAGCGCAGCAGGTCAGGCAGCATCTAGGGAACAGGAGAATCGACGTTTCGGGCATTAGTCCTTCTTCAGGAAGGGCTAATGCCCGAAACGTTCCTGAAGAAGGGCTAATGCCCGAAACGTCGATTCTCCTGTTCCCTAGATGCTGCCTGACCTGCTGAGCTTTTCCAGCAACACATTTCCATCCCAGTTGTGTTTAATGTTTATTGCCTTTTTTTCCTTTCTTACTCATCTCCTGTTTTCTTCATTTTAAATTCAGACAACAATCTCATCTCATCTAAACACAACACTGGTTTCATTACTTTTATCATTACTATTTCCTTTGGCCTTGCAAAATGAAATCCTCTGTACTTAAGCTTGCTTTCGGCTGCTCCTACACCAGGAGCAGGGATAGAAGTCATGGACCCTAGTTCCAAACCTGACCCATTCCCCTGGTTGCATTCTTTGCCCCACAATCAAACACATGGTGTGATGGTGCTGCTCCTTTAACAAGGTTATGTTGACCTTGGTTTTGGTTTCAGGAGGTTGGAAAGACACAGGTTCCGAAATGTATGGGGTTAATCTACTTGAAGAAGCTTTCAAGTAAAAAAAGACACTTGTACAATGAAAAGGGAGTGGCCAGTTCTCCCAGCTAGGCTTCCCTCTGGTTTGGTTTGGTTTGAGCAGGCAGCCAGTTGTGAAGCTGCTGGACACAAAGTAGCAGGTCCATGCTGATCCTCCCTGTCTCTGAGATCTCTCCTGTAAGAACCTGTGTTGGTCTTTTTCCTTTTTTTGCTAGGGGTGTTCATGGGGATTGTTATAAGTATTTGGAACAGCATCTTTACGTTGGGATAATCTCTTGGGTTTTCGGATAGGTCAAGTTATTGTACATTCTGTTCTCTTTTGTTCGTGTTTCATTCAGTAATCTTGCAAATAAATTCTGTTTGTTTAAAACAAAGTGGTTGACCCAGCTGCATCACTTCTGAAATATTCCACCTTACACCTGCTTAAAACAACTAGCAAAGTTAGGATCCGGGCTACTTTCTTGAAATGTTTTGAGGGAGTCCGGCCTTGTCCATAACAATGGAAACCTCCAGAGTATTAGTGCAGATGTGTGCCCCCACTCCTGATGTAAGTCTTTCCTGCCACAATTGTACCCATCCTCACAGCAGTAAAGAGAGTGCTGCATTGTCAATAAGACAGTGATGAGGGAGTTGCTGCACTATCAAAGAGCATGCACTACATTATGGAAGTGCAGTACCTTGGGAACACAGTATGGTTGTAGAGTCAATACTGAGGAAATAATGCATCGCCCAGGGCTCAGTTCTCAGGTTGAATTGTTGGAGGTACAATATTGAGAGAACGTAGCAATTTCAGATGTCCTGAGGGAGAGCTGCATACTTGGAATGGCAGGGAAGCACTGATGGAGCGCTGCATTGAGGTAGCAGGATAACTGAAAGAGAACTACTATTTCTGTGGGGCTGTCTTTAGAATGAGACAACAAAATGAATGCTCCATTTGCCCTCATAGACAAATACAGGGATGCCATGGGTCACCGACAGAACAAGAGCATAGGAATCCTTAGAAATCCTGGTATCCTGGTGGCTAGTTTTCTGCCTGTTTGTCCAATGTAGAGTTTACTACAGTTCTTGCAAGGTATTTTGTAAATGACATTAGTTTTGCTCGTTGTCTGTATAGGATCCTTCAAGTTCATTAGCTGCTGTTTTAGTGTGTTGGTGGATTTGTGGGCGACCATGATGCCAAGAGGTCTGAGTAGTCTGGCAGTCATTTCTGAGATGTTTTTGATGTAGGGGAGAGTGGCTACAGTTTCTGAACGCTTTTTGTCTGCTTGTTTGGGTTCGTTGCTGAGAAATTGATGGACTGTATTCATTAGGTACCCATTCTTTTGAATACACTGTATAGGTGATTTTCCTCTGCTCTTCGTAGTTTATCTGTGCTGCAGTGTGTGGTGGCTCATTGAAATTATATTCTAATGCAGCTTCGATTGTGGTGTTGGGATGATTGCTTTTGTAGTTAAGTATTTTGTCTGTACATGTTGTTTTCCTGTAAACACTGGTTTGAAGTTCCCCATTGGCTGTTTGCTCTACTGCTACATCTAGGAATGGCAGTTTGCTGTTGTTTTCCTCCTCTTTAGTGAAGTTTATGCCAGTAAGGGTATTATTGATGGTCTTGAAGGTTTCCTCTAATTTGATTCATTTAGTGATGTCAAAGGTGCCATCCACGTAGTGGTTCCAAAGTTTGGGTTGGATGGTTAGCAGAGCTGCTTGTTCGAGTCTCTACATTACTGCCTCTGCTAAGAACTCTGATATCGGAGATCCCATGTTTATTCTGTTGGTTTGTCTGTAGGTTTTGTTTTGTTGTAGGTGAAGTGTGTGGTAAGGCATAGGTCCACTAGCTTGATGATATTGTCCTTGCTGATGAAGTTGATGGTGTCTGGTGTATGTTTCTTTGGTTCTTCTAATAGTGTAGTCAGTGTTTCCTTGGCCAGGTTGATGTTGATGGATATGAACAGGGCTGTTACATCAAAGGAGACCATTATTTCATCCTCTTCTATCTTGGTGTCTTTGATGGTCTTCAGGAATTCTTGGATGGAGTTGCGTGAGTCTTCTACTAAGTGTTTTAGACTTTAGTGTAGCTCCTTGGCTAATCTGTAAGTTGGTATTCTGGTTAGCAAGACTATGGTTCTGAGGGGGCCTCCTGGTCTGTGAATTTTGGGTAATCCGTAGAAGTGTGGTGTGTTGGATACATCTGGTTTCATTTTTTTGGAAGTCGGTCTTATTTATTTCTCCAGATTTCAGAAGTTTTTTGAGTAGGGCTGTGATTCGGTTCTTTAGTTGTGGGGTTGGGTCTATCACCACTTGTTGGTAAGTATTGGTACCTGTAAGCAGTGCGTTCGCTTTGTCAATATAGTCTCTTTGATTTAAAATGACTGTCAAATGTTCTTTGTCTGTAGTAGGATAACTATTTTTATTTTTTTAGTCCTTCTAGTGCATTTCTTTCTTGCGTATTGAGTTTGTTTCCTTCTTTTGTTCCTGCTTAATGTTGGTGCGACTGTCTGTCTGATGGTTTGCTGGGTTTCTTCTGTGAGTTGGTTGTCTTTCAGTGTTGTTTCTAATGCTGCTAAGAAATCTTAGAAAACCTTGCAAGAACTGTAACAAACAATACATTAGACAAACAAACAGAAAACTAGCCACCATGAACATCAATTAGCCACAAAAAGACATGACCCACTCTCACTAGTATCTTTACATACAGATGAGGAAGCACACCACTTTGACTGTGACAACACATCCATCCTATGACAAGCCAAACAGAGACCCGCAAGAGAATTCCTAGAAGCATGGCACTCCAACCAGAATTCTATCAACAAACACCTTGACTTAGATCCCATTTACCATCTCCTAAGGAAAAGAACAGGAAATGACATCACCGCAGGAAATGATATCACCGCAGGAAATGACATTATCAACGCAAGGAAACTTAAACACATAAATAAGAAGCGGGCCATACCACCAGTGCTTCACAGGAGGCTCACTGATGATGTTATCTAGTATGGAAATGAAACATCTGAAAACGAACCCTTCAGCTCAACGACCAAACTTACATCCAGACAAAGTGTATTGTTCTCCTATAAAGGGCATCAGTGAACCTTTCCTTTTATGTACCTTTGTTATTTTGCCAATCAATAAAAACTTCAAATGATCACGTTTTATATCAAGCATCTTGTTTCTTTTCCATCAAGAAATGAATGACCAACAGATCTCAAGGAGAGAAATGCACACTCTGAGAACAGGAATTTATCTCCAGCAGTCTTACAGCATTTAGATTCTGATTCTGTTAGACAGCCCATGATCTGAGAGATTGTAGACAGTTAGGAAGAAAATGTCACCATGGTCTTACCAGACCATTGGGCTGCTCTCTGACTAAAGGGAGACAACTAGTGGTGGTTTAACCAGGCAAGGGGAGAGATTGAGAAGCAGAGTCCTCATGGTAACCTCAGTTACTGCAAGAATTAACCCATGCTGTTTGTATCATTCTACATCGCAAAGCAGGTGTCCAGCACAAGTAGCAATTCACAGAAGGTTTTTTTTTAATTCATTCATGGGATATGGGTGTCACTGGCTGACTAGTATTTACTGCCCATCCTTCTTCACCCTTGGAGGATGGTGGTGAATTGCCTCCTTGAACCACTGCAGTCCACATGTTGTTGTTGCCCACAATGACCTGAGGGAGGGAATTCCAGGATTTTGACCCAGCGGCAATGAAATAATAGTGAAATATTTCCAAGACAGGATGGTGAGTGGTTTGGAGGGGAACTTGCAGGTGGTGGTGTTCCCATGTATCTGATGCCCTTGTCCTTCTGGATGGAATTGGTTGTGGGTTTGGAAGGTGCTGCCTAAGGATTTTGGGTGAATTTCTGCAGTGCATCTGATGAAGGGAATGGATGCTTGTGAATGTGGTACCAATCAAGCAGGCTGCTTTAGCCTGGATGGTATCAGACTTCTCGATTATCATTGGAGCTGCATCCATGCAGGCAAATTGGGAGTATTCCATCACATTCCTGACTTATGTCTTGTAGATGATGGAGTTTGGGTGAGGCTTTGGGGAGTCAGGAAGTAAGTTACTCAATGCAGTATTCCTAGCCTCTGATCTAGTCTTGTAGCCATTGTGCTTATGTGGTGAGTCCAGTTGACTTTCTGGTAAATGGTAAGCCCAAGGATAGTAGGGGATTTACTGATTATAACAAATTAATTTCAAAGGGCAATGGTTAGATTATCTCTTATGGAAATGCTCTTTGCCTGGCATTTGTATGGTGTGAATGTTACTTGCCACTGTCAGCTTAAGCCCAATGTCTTGATTCTTTCTGCTGCTAATGACAGCAGAAGGAGTTAGCACCTGAGCTCCCAGACAAACAACCCTTAAAATTCTCATGTTTAAAGTTTAATTCCCTCATCCAGATCTGCAATCCTCCTCATTCACTCCATTCCTCTGATTCTGAACTCACACACATCCTCCCCCAAAATTGACAGTCCAACTCCTAGGCCTGAAACACTGGAATTTCCTTCATAAATCTCTCTTTCTTGTTACCTCTCTTTAAGGAGCTCCTTAAAACCCACCGCACTGGCCACTCCTCCCAATATCTCCTATAGCGGTGCATTTTTTCAATCACATTGCTGTTCAAGGCCTCAGGATATTTTTATTGTAAGGCAATCTATAAATGCAAATAAATGGTTTTGTGAAAGTAATGTAAAACATTTTTCTAAAACGAGGCAAAAGTCTGAAGAGATCACAAAGTTTTCAATATGAAATGGTGGACAGTGAAACTGGTTACACTAGTCAATGAATTAGTATCAAGGGACATAGACTGAGGTCATCATCACAAGAATGAAATCAAAGTTGGTTGAAGGTTTTTCACATCAAGGGATATTAAACAAGGATGTGGGATTAAAGGTTTCCTTCTGTATTGCTGCATTCTTGGGATTCTGGGAGATGGCTAAAAACTGATTTGTTCTTGATTAGATACCCCTACAGTGTGGAAACAGGACCTTCAGCCCAACAAGTCCACACTGACCCTCCAAAGAGTAACCCACCCGGACCCATTTCCCTCTGACTAATGCACCTAACAGTATGGGCAATTTAGCATGGCCAATTCACCTGACCTGCACATCTTTGGACTGTGGGAGGAAATCGGAGCACCCGGAGGAAACCCACGCAGACACGGGGAGAATGTGCAAACTCCACACAGTTGCCTGAGGCAGGAATTGAACCTGGAACCCTGGTGCTGAGAGGCAGCAGTGCTAACCACTGAGCCACCGTGCTGCCCAATTTTGATTTCCATCTGCAGAATTTGTTTTTTTTATTCATTTGTGGGACTTGGGCATTACTGGCTGGCCAGCATTGAAAACCCATCCCTATTTGCCCTTGAGAATGTGGCGGTGGGCTGCCCTCTTGATTCGCCACAGTCCACTTGCTGTGGGTTGACCCACAATGCCAGTCTGGAGGGAATTCCAGGATTTTGACCCAACAACTGTGAAGGAACAGTGGTATATTTCCAAGTCAGGGTGGTGAGTGGCTTGGAGGGGAACTTGCAGGTGGTGGTGTCCCCAAGTGATGCCAGTTCCAATGAAAATAGGTGGCCCATAGTTTTTTCAATTGTACATGACTGTACATGATTGAAGGGTCAAGAATCTGACACACGGATGACTGCCTCCACACTCAGAAGCTAGTCTTCTTTTTGTAAAGGCAACCTGCGCCTCTTTAGCTAAGGTTGAGCTGAATATCACTGGAATAGTTTCAAACCGAAGAAATTAAATGCCTGGTCACAGATGTGGCACTGAAGAGACATACGCCTTAATTTTCCAAAGGGGAAAGGAGCTCTCAAGGACCACTCCCAAAGGGGTTAGAAGCTGTTGCAGGGAATTCAATTCTCAACGTCTAAACCTAAAGGTCAGGTGGTAGAAGAAGTCAACAATTTCCAATGAATAGTCAGGATCAGTGAAAGCATCATCTCCTACCCACTACACTCTCGCACTGCACAATGCATGACATTTCCATCGCTTCCCCAGTCTTATAAAGTCATGAAAGGTATAGATAAGGTGAATGGCAGGTGCCTTTTCCCTAGGGTGGGAGATTTTGAGACTAGGAGGCAAAATTTTAAGATGAGAGGAGAAAGTTTTAAAAAAAGACATGAGGAACAATTATTTTTAGTGGTTAGCACGTGGAATGAACTTCTAGATGAAGTGGTGGATGCGGGTACAGTTACAATGTTTAAAAGCAATTTGGAAAGGTACATGAATAAGAAATGCTTGGAGGGAAATGGGCCAAGCGCAGACAGGTGGGACGAGTTTAGTTTGGGATTATGGTCGGCATGGACTGGTTGGACCAAAGGGTCTGTTTCCGTGCTGTATAACCCTATGACTCTCTGACTCTGTGACTGTTTTGCATCCAGGTATTCCAGCTCACCCTCAAATACTAGATAATGTAGCCAGCCTCAATCTCTTCTCCTGTGTTCTAGAGGAGGGTCACTGGACACGAAACACTAATTCTACTTTCTCTCCACAAATGCTGACAGACTTGCTGAATTTCTCCAGAAATCTCTGATTTTGTTTCACTTTCCTCTCACTGCAGCCAAATGCCTTCAACTATTCAGCTGGTCTAGGTACATCACTCAAACAAAGTGCATTAAAATCAGTGACATAATGTCCTCTCTCTGCAAGTCAACATGGCACCCAATACAGCAGAGCTAACAGGGGACAAAGACCTAGAGGATTCTGAACTTGATGCCGGAAACAGCTCTCAGCCTCATCTAGCACCTGTAATGGGGACGATCTCATCCGACATCATTGGGAATATTCAGGACCCAGATTCCAGTTCACCCCCATCCTGCTACGTAGATAAGCAAGCTATTGATGAAATGACTGCGACATCTTGTTTGTCAAATTATCACACATCCTACCAACTCCCTTCCCTCACCTCAAACCTTCCGTTCTGAGTTCCTGCTTTGTGTACCTAAAAGTAGTTGAGTTGACAATAGCTCTTGGAGTTTTAGAACAGAAAAAAATTTGTAAACAATTACTTAAGTAGTGTAGTAGACAGCGAAGAAGATATCTCAGATGACAATGGGACCTTGATCAGATGGGCCAATAGGCTGAGGAGCGGCAAATGGCATTTAATTTAGATAAATGTGAGGTGTTGCATTTTGGCAAGGTAAATCAGTGCAGGACATATACAGTTAATGCTAGGATCCTGGGGAGTGTTGCCAAACAAAGAGATCTACGTGTGTGCAGGTGCATAGTTCCTTGAAAGCGAAGTCGCAAATAGACAGGATGGTGATGACGGTGTTTGGCACACTTGTCTTCATTGGTCAGTGCATTGAGTATAAGAGTTGGGAGGTTACGTTGCCGCTGTATAGGACATGTACATTTACAAAATGATGTCGCTTTTAGGATAATACATATAATCTGATCTCGCTGCTATAGGAAAGATATTGTTAAACTTGAAAGAGTTTAGAAAAGATGGACAAAGATGTTGCTGGGCTTGAGAGCTTGAGCTATAGGGAAAGGTTGAATAGATTGGGGCATTTTTTTCCCTGAAACATCGGAGGCTGAGGGGTGACTTTATAGAGGTTTATAAAATCCTGAGGGACATAAATAAGGTGAATGGCCAAGGTCTTTATCCCAGGGTAGGGGATTCTAAAACTAGAGGGCATAGGTTTAAGGTGAGAGTGGAAAGACTTAAAAGGGACCTGAGCGGCACTTTTTCACATAAAGGGTGGTGCGTGTATGGAACAAGCTGCCAGCGGAGGTGGTGAAGGTTGGTACAATTGTGACATTTAAAAGGCATCTAGATGGGTAGATGAATAGAAACAGTTTAGAGGGATATGGGCCAAATGCTCTCAAATGGGACCAGGTTAAATTGGGATGTCCGGTTGCATGGACGAGTTGGACTGGAGATCTGGAGTCAGGCAGGGCTGCCCACTCTCTCCTGGCTTAGATTCAACAAAAGGCTCTATACATCAAGGAGATATGAGTTTGAGAGGAATGACAATTCCAGGCGGCGGAGACTTGCAGGTCAAGTTCTCCCTGGATGATGTCACTGTTTTCCGCTCGGATCTGCTGTCAATGCAAGACTCATGAGCATCTGCAATCAATGTGGACTTCAACAGTTTCCCCATTTCCCCTTCCCCCACCTCACCCTAGTTCCAAACTTCCAGTTCAGCACTGTTCCCATGACTTGTCCGGACTTGTCCTACCTGCCTATCTCCTTTTCCACCTATCCACTCCACCCTCTCCTCCCTGACCTATCACCTTCATCCCCTCCCCCACTCACCCATTGTACTCTATGCTACTTTCTCCCCACCCCCACCCTCCTCTAGCTTATCTCTCCACGCTTCAGGCTCACTGCCTTTATTCCTGATGAAGGGCTTTTGCCCGAAACGTCGATTTCGCTGCTCCTTGGATGCTGCCTGAACTGCTGTGCTCTTCCAGCACCACTAATCCAGAATCTGGTTTCCAGCATCTGCAGTCATTGTTTTTACCTAGCATCTGCAATCAGTTCAACTTGCCTCAGGTGCCAAGGTAAATCGAGGCAAGAACGAGGCCATGTTCTTTGCCATTAGGACGGATTATCCAAAACTGCTGAGTATATGGTTTAGATGGGCTGAGGCATGTGCCAAAACTGGGGAGGAGCATATTGCCTAAGTTAGGCAGAAACCAGGCAGATGGGAGCACCATTCCCTCTCCATTGCAGGTCATAAACTGGTCATCAAGTGCGAGCACTCTCTGTGTTCTTGTATGTGGTGCAGGTCTGGCCTATTCACCAATCCTGTGCTACTCCAGCCACCTCCCTAGCTCCCTAGCCATTTCCCACTTCATCTGGGAGGTCCAAAGGGATAACAAGAACTTGACATAACATTTCCAAATAATCAGACTCCATGCTACTTCCAGTTTGCAAGTAGCAGAAGTGTATCAAATACACTTATCTAGAAGGTTATTGCTTAGCACTTTTCAGAAACATTAGTTCCTGGCCCATTGTACAACTGATGACTTGAAATTTCAGAAGTGATGTGCAATTTCATTGGACCTGGATTGTTAGACTATGTAATATCAAGATATTGGCAATTCAGTGAATGTCCTTCTCACAGCAGCAAATTTCCCTTGGGAACTATTGACATAGAGATTGGAATATTTCAGGAGTGGTTTGAACCAGCTGAAATGCCAGTCCCCACCCTGAATTTCAGCTGTAAATTCAACTAATGGTTAGCTGATAAATGATTGTCTGTCATCAGGCTGTGCGTTTATCACATTCCAATACCCAGAGAACATTAAATATTGCAGGGCTTCCAAATTGAGACACAGATTAAGCAACAGGGGATAATATTCTTGCTATGGATAACATAAAAGGTTGAGGCACAAACAATTCTAAGTAACCCACCATGGAGTACTACTTTAAGAGATGGCTTCACAATATTGTGTAGAAACAAACTCTAATCTCCAAGCTCTTTCAGTTATCATTCAACAAAGCCAGCTACTGAAACTGAGGAGATTTTTTTAAATTTTAAAAATACACTGTATTCAAGAAAATCTTTATATACATACAGTCACTAAAGCAGTTTGGTTCTGTGCAGTGACATATGAAGGAAGAAACAAACACTGGAGTTTGACTCTATCCAGCAAACAAACATTTGTTCTTTGTACAAGACTACATTTACATATATTTGAGGAGTTGGTGCTGTGACAAGTTGTTAACAGATGACTCACACCTAAAATATCAGTGGGATATGTTGGCATGGTGATGTCTCAGAAACTGCTTATAAATGGAGGTGGGTCCAGTGATGTGACTGTGAACATCATAACAGCCAATTATATCTGGCATTTAGTATTAATAAAACAAAGTGAGACAATAATTTAGAATCTAACCCTAATAGCTCCCATTGGAGCGAATGTAAGATGCTACGTAGTTCACCTTAGCCATTAATAGTTCTAATGCTAATTCTGCTCAACATGTGACTGGTTACCTTGGTCACTTTGCTGACTCTTTAGATGTCAATTCTTCCATCAGGCTGCTTAGTGATAAGTAATCTGGGATGACATGTGTCCTACGGAAGGTGTGTTTCCACCTTTATTTATAGCAGGAATGTGTCCTCTTTGATATTTATTTATTACTGTTGTGAAGTTCTGCAGATCTGATGCTTTCTTGTGAATCAACACCTGACATGTTTATGGTACATACAGTCACCAGTAAAGGTAGCTGCCGTATCTGACATACCAGTGAGGTGAAGGGGGTCATGGCATCACATAAATCACTTTTCTGGACTATCTCTTGATACTTCATCAGAAACTGTAGATCCTGATCGTAAGACGTCATATTCATTGCCTTCTTTCAGGAGCTGTTGGAGTAATTGCCACTTGCTATTTGACAGGGTCTGGTACCTAATTGCATATTTATCAAGCACTAATCCAAATTACCAGAGATGCAATCCATTGGCTCATCATTGTGTTATAGCAAACATACTTCACCAATTTTGCCTTTCACATTCTACCAGATTAACTTGTTGGAGGGTACAATGTAGAGAACATCATACCAGTTAAAGAGAAGTTTCTGCCACTGAAGCTGGGGTTATGCAATACCCATTTCTTGCTTGATGATAATGTTTCTGAAACAGTACACTTTTTTTCAACTGTTGACGTCAGTGGTGACCCTCACAATAGGTTGATGGCTTCATCATTCTATTAGATTTTCTCTTGGTTGTCAACTCTTCCAGGCAAAAGTGAGGACTGCAGATGCTGGAGGTTAGAGTCAGGAATTCCTGATGAAGGGCTCCTGCCCGAGACGTCGATTTTCCTGCTCCTCGTATGCTACCTGACCTGCTGTGCATTTCCAACACCACTCTAATCCTGTCACCTCTTCTACTTGATCTAAGATTGACGTAAGATCTTGAATAGTGTGCTGAAGGAGCCTGTCACCTGTCGGAGATATAGATCATCTCAGAGAATTCCTACTGCAGTTGCTCAAGTAAAATAAAATCATTCATATGAACTGGCTACAACAACCATAAAGCCAGAAATTCAAGTACAATGACTGAAATGAACAGGGCCCAGAAACTGGTCAGAAAGCAAGATACGCTGGGAATACCTCAGTCCAAGACATACAACCACACAGAGACGATTCTGCCTGGAGACAGGCCCCTGTAAGATTCGAGCCCCAACAACTGAAAACCAGAGAGACAGCAGAACACATTAATAGGTGTAAAAGGGCAATTCAACATTTCCTGACAAACAGATCACCATTGGGGCAGACACGCCTCAGGTACATATTCTGTGCCAAACCAGACATCCAGGCCCCAAAGCAGACACAAAGGGTTCACTGTTAGCAAGCTATTGAAAATCATTAACAACATTTCAAGGTGACAAAACTAATTACAGATATGGCAACTGCTCTGTCCAGGATTATAAGAAACTAGAGAGACATGTGAACAAAGCCCAGTCCATCATGCCAGCCAACCTTCCATTTATTGATTCCATCTACACTGCTCGCTGCCTCAGAAAGACCACTAACCTAATCAAAGACCCCATTTACCTCGGTTATAACCTCTTCAAACCTCTTCTGCCAGGCAGAAAAAACAAAAGCTTAAACACACGTACCAACAGTGTGTTCCCGCTGTTATTAGACTTCTGAATGGAGAGGAGGGAATGAAGGGAGGGAAGAATGAGGGTGAGGGAAGGTGAGGGAGGGTGAGTGAGGGAGGGAAAGAGGGAGGAGCAAACCAAAGAATTTGACAAACTGGCATAAGCTATGAATACCTCAGAAGTATTCAAATGTCTAACAAGTCAAGTGGTTACAAATAAAAATCATTACATTATTAAGTAAAAAGGTTACAATTATAGGTTTAAAAATTACTCAATTAAGTAGAGTTGTTATTATTGTAAAGTTTAATTTTCGCCTTTGTTGTCAACTGACTAACTGTTGCCTCGTGCTGTGTTGTCCATTCCCTGATACAGGCAGGGGTAACTGGGTAAATTAATTTTGCATACACTGGTCAAGGAGTCCACTGGGTCCCAAAGATATCCTGAACAGAACAACTTTGGGTGAGTCTGCAGTGTCCAAGAGATACTCAGACTTGAAAACTCGACTGCGCATAAAGTGGTTGTACAGCCCATTGACTCTGTATCAAGCTTCCAAAGAGGATCACACCTAGATCTCGCCCCCTACCATGTCCTCATAACCCCATGTTTACCATGGTTAATCCACCTAGCCTGTACATCTCTAGACGCTATGGACAATTTAGTATGGTCAGTCCACCTAAACCACACACCTTTAGACTCTAGGAGGAATCTGGACTACCCAGTGAAAACCCATGCGGACACAGAGAGAACAATCAAACTCTACAGAGACAGTCACCCAAGGTTGGAATCAAACCCCGTGTCCCTGGTACTACGAGACAACAGTGCTGACCAGTGAGCCACCATGATGCCAACTAAGGGGCGGTGATTAAGGAGCACATGGCACATCATAACATCCAGAGTTAAAATCCACACAATGCCAGGTTATAGTTCGACAGGTTTATTTGGAAGCACTAGTGTTTGGAGCACTGCTCCTTCATCCAGAGTAGTCCTGTTCCAGATTGTGTGCAGTGAGTGTAAAAGTTGAAAGCCTGACCCTAATGTTACTAGTGCCACAACAGTATTTGTAATTAGAGATTTCCTCCATATGTGGTAGGATCTAAAAGATGCTATGTATGAGGGGAAATTTTTAAAAGGGACCTAAGGGACAACCTTTTCAAACAGAGGGTGGTGCATGTATGGAATGAGCTGCCAGAGGAAGTGGTGGAGGCTGGTACAATTACAACATTTAAAAAGAATCTGGATGGGTATATGAATAGGAAGAGTTTAAAGGGGTATAGGCCAAGTGCTGGCAAATGCGACTAGATTAGTTTAGGATATCTGGATGGCTTGCACCAAAGGGTCTATTTCCATGCTGTGCATCTCTAAGATTCTACGACTCTATGAACAAGCTTTTGTTACAGATGACATACTCAGATATTTACTTGATGATGTATTTGGTTGAGGAGCTTGTGACAAGGAAACAAAAAAAGACTTGTACTTGTGTAACATCTCAATACATCATTGAAATGAATCAAAGCATTTTGCTCATAAATTTCCTTTATGTAGGCGAAAGGACAGATTGCACATTTTTTGAAAACCATTATATTAAAGTAGTGTGGTCTCTCTGAGAGATAGTAGGTCTCAGGTATGGAAAGTGGATGTCAGTTTGACTGACAAGCTTTTATTTCATTGTCAAAATCCTCCTACTCTAATTATCACTAAAAACAAACCGCTTTGAGGATCCAGAAAACCTACTGCCCCACAATCATGTGTCAACTGAAACAAAAGTTTATTTTCAGAAATGATTTGAAGATGCTGGTGTTGAACTGGGGTGTACGAAGTTAAAAATCACACAACACCAGAATTTATTGCAAATTCTGTTCTTATGATCAAATTCCATAACCACCTGATGAAGGAACAGCACTCCGAAAGCTAGTGCTTCCAAAAAAACCTGTTGGATTATAACCAGTTGTTGTGTGATTTTTAACTATTTTCAGAAAGGTTTTCACCCACAGGATAATAGAGTCAAAACCCATCTTTTCAGGATCAGGTAGATATAAGAAAGAAGTGAGTAAAATAACTGACCACACATTAGGTTTTTACAATTAGGAAATGACAAACCAGCAGTTAATTTTCAACCTAAGTGCTTCATTATAGTGTCATAGAGTCATAGAGTCCTACAACACAGAGACAGGCCCTTTGGCCCAAACTGGTCCATGCTGACCAAAATGTCTATCCATGCTAACCCCATTTCCCTGCACTTGACCCATATCCTTCTAATCGTTTCCTGTCCATGTATTTGTCCAAATGCCTTTTAATTGTTGTTAATGTACTTGCCTCAACCACTTCCGCTGACAGCTCATTCCATATGCATACCACCCCTAGCGTAAAACGTTTCCCCTCATGTTTCCATCTATTCTTCCTCTCTAAACTTAAACTGATGCCCTCTGGTCCTCGATTCTCCAACCTTGGGAAAAACACTGAGTGTATTCATCCTATCCATGCCTCTCATGATCTTATACACCTTTTTAAGGTCATCCCTCAGTCTCCTACGCTCTCAGGACAAAAGTCCTAGCTTATCCAACCTTTCCCTATAACTCAGACCATTGAGTCCAGGCAACATCCTTGTAAATTTATTCTGCACTCTTTTCAGTTTAGTAACATCCTTCCTATAGCAAGGTGACCAAAACTGAACACAATACTCCAAGTGCAGTCTCACTAAGCTCCTGTATAACTGCAACATAACTTCCCAACTTCTTCACTCAGTGCCCTGTCTGATGAAGTGCCAAAAGCCTTCTTCACTGCCCTGTGTACCGTGACTCCACTTCCAGAGAACTGTGAACTTGAATTCCAAGGTCTCTCTGTTCCACTACACTCCCTACCATTCACCATGAAACTCCTCCCTTGATTTGACATTCCAAAATGCAAGACCTCACACTTATCTATATTAAACTCCATTTGCCATTTCTCAGCCCACTTCCACAGCTGATCAAGGTCCTGCTGCAATTTCTGATAATCTTTTTCACTGTCCACAATACTGCCTATTGTAGTGTCATCAGCAAACTTACTAATCATGCCTTGGACATTCTCATCCAAATCATTGATATAGATAATAAACAGCAATGGGTCCAGTGCCGATCCCTGAGGCACAAGACAAGTCACAGGCCTCCAGTTCTGTCAAGTATCCTTCCACCATTACCCTCTGCTTCCTACCATCAAGCCAATTTTGTATCCAATTTGCCAACTTGCCTGGATTCCATGCGATCTTACTTCCAGAGGAGCCTAATATGCAGAACCTTATCAAAGGTCTTACTGAAATCCATATGGATTACTTCTACTGCTCTAACCTTGTCAACCTTCCTGGTCACTTCATCAAAGGACTCCAATAAATTTGTGAGGCATGATCTCCCACTCACAAAGCCATGCTGACTACTCCAAATCAAACCCTGTCATTCCAAATGCATGTATATCTTATCTCTCAGAATATTCTCAAGTAACTTGCCCACCGCAGATGTTGAGCTTACTGGTCTATAGTTCCCAGGCTTTTCTTTGCAGCTCTTCTTGAATAATGGCACAACATTCACTACCTTGCAGTCTTCTGGGACCTCACCTATGGCTAACAATAATGCAAGAATATCAGCCAGGGTCACCGCAATTTCTTCTCTAGCCTCTTGCAGTGTTATTGGATATATCTGGTCAGGGCCAGGAGATTTATCCACATTCATACATTCAAGTACATCCAACACCTCCTCTACTGTGATATAGACTGTCCCCAAGATATCACCACTAACTTCCCCAACTTCTCAAGTCTCATGTCTTTCTCCATGGTCCCCAACTTCTCAAGTCTCATGTCTTTCTCCATGGTAAACACAGAGGAGAAATATTCATTGAGAACCTCATCCATCTCCTGCGGTTCTACACATAGATGTCCACTTTGGTCCTTGAGGGGCCCTTTTCTCTCCCTAATTATTCTTTTTCATTTTTGGATTCACCCTAACCTTCCCAGCCAAGGCTATCTCGTGCTCCCTTTGTGCCCTTCTGATTTCATTCTTCAGTAAACTTCTGTATCCCCTATACACCTCCAGAGATTCCATTGAACCCAGCTGCCTGGACCTGAGCCACACCTCATTCATTTTTCTGGTCAAAGCCTCAATATCTCTTGTCATTAAAGATCCCTATTCCTGCCAACCTTGCCCTTCACCCTCACAGGAACATATAGACCTTGAACTCTGGCTATCTCACTTTTAAAGGCCTTCCACTTGCTGGAGGTCCCTTTACTGGCAAACAAGCTACTCCAATCAATCCCTGCATGCCCCTGTCTAATTCCATCAAAATTCGCCTTACCCCAACTTAGAACTTGAACCTATGGACCAGTTTTGTCCCTCTCCATAACTATTTCAAAATTAACTACTCAAGAAGGTGCCTTCTTAAACTTCTGTCATCCATGTGGTGTAGAGCACTTTATTAGGAAGAGAGTTCCAGGATTTTGATGCACAGCCAATGAAGGACCAGCACCCTCAACTTAAAAGTTAGTGGCAGATCCACCTGAATCTTCTCAGCTCACCCTGCAGCCAATTGTTGGCTGTTAGGACCTTTATTAACTCGAGGGTCAAATGTGGGAGAAGATCCACCTCAGAGACCTGGCAGCTAATCAAATGACCAGAAGCTGTCTTGTCCTTGAAGCATACCAGGTGCAGTTGACTCAACTCGTATTGCAGCAGTCCCTGCAGAAGACACCAAATAATAAAGCCCAGACAATGGGATAGATCCGAGACTCACTGGGACCACAATGGCAGGCCCAGCAAGATGCCTCCATTGCCAGTGGGAGAATCCCAGCAGTGGCTGAAGAGGACCATTATGTAGGCTTTCGTGGGTAAGCATGACATCACTGGCATGGCATTTCATCTCATGCACTCCTCACCCTGTCTGCTATCTCCTTTCTGCGAGAAGCATAACATTCTGACCATCGTTTCAAGTCAGTATGATGGGTATCTGATGCTATAAACCAAGCTGTAATTGTAATTTAAATATTTGAAAGGCTTACTATCTGGAACAGTGAGAGTAACATCTCTCACTACAATGTTGTAAAAGATCATGTGAAGGAGACACTCAGAGAAGCAACGTGACTTCAACAGAGTTACTCTGCTTCAGTAAAACTGTATATAGTTCTTGCTATGTAATAAACTAGTTATTATTCAAACCTGTTGAAGGCTCAGCAACCTATTCTAGCTAGACTAGTCAAACATTGTGAATGGTGATGTAGTTGTGTTAGGTAACTGTGAACTTTGAAAATAAACTTTTAAGCAGGTTGAAAAATCAGACCGGAAAGAAACGAGCAAAACATCTGCATAAATCCAAAGGAGCGGTGAACGACTCTAAAACTGCTCCACAGACCCAATGGAGGCTACACAGACTCATAAACCAATGACCAAAAGCATTCAGGCTGTATCACATTGTCTGGTGGTATGAAGAACGTTCCAATCCAGCAATCACAGGCTTCAATTCAGAAAACCAAACAACGACAAAGCTCTTTAAACAGGATAAAATATTATTTTAACAGCATGCTGGACAAGCCACACTGGGAAATTTTGATCCCCAGAAATGGCAGCTTCAAACAAATCTGATGTTGATACATTTCACATGTGGGTCCGCAGGTAAAAAGGACGAGGAATGCAATAGGCACCTGCATATATCAAATGGTTTGAGAACAAGGAGCGATGGGATTATTAAATTAGGTTGCATGATTTAAAGTGAAATCCCCAGCCTGGTAGAAAGATTCTTTAAGGGAAGGCAGGATCACAATGGGAGTTAAGGTGAGGCTGAACTGTGCAGAAAAAGTTTCAATATGGAAAATTTCCTTAAAACTCCAAGTAAATTAGAAAACTTAAGAAAGCCGTGGATCCTGAGTTTATGCTACTGGAGAGATTCGCATACTTGAAAGGACCAAATCAAACTCAGACGTGGGGATTTGGAGACAAAATTCTTTGAGGTGTAGAATTGTTTTAAAATTAGACACAGACCTGAAGTACAACATGACAACAGATGGCTTTATTCCACAGGAGGAGGAGCACATGATGTTATTGCGAGATAAGGCATTAATGAAATATCACTTACATTGAAAGAATCTTAAAAGCCTTTAATAATTATCTCAACCTGAGAAGCAACAAGGTTCTAAAAAGAGACAAATTCAACAGAAAGGTCCAAAAACCTAATGAACTAGTAGATGCTTTTATTAATGACCTTTGCATAATGAATATGCAAGTTGAAAAGCTAAAAAACAGAATTAATATGTGACTGTATCGAAGTAGGTCTTACTGATGACTCCCCATCACAAGTATTGCAGTCTAAGCAAAATCTCAATCTAGAAAAAACCAATACATCTGATAAGACAAGTCAATATCCAAAAGCAGAACAGAACGATTCTGAGAAGTGAAGGAATAAACATGGTTCAGTGATGATACAATTCCTTAAGCGCAGGGCTATTTAAAAAGTGGCACTAGAAAAGTATTTACAACTGGCAGCGAAAATGAAAGATGCCGTAAAATGTTCCCACTGTGCTACAATTAAAACATCACAGCCTTGAATAATGTCCTTCAAACAAGTTGAAAGTTTTTATTGCAAAATGTTGGCCATTTTGGAAAGACGTAGAACTTAGAATGTTACAGCGCAGTGCAGGAAAATAAAAAATAGAAAATAGAAAATACAGAAAATAGAACTTTTAAAAACATATTTTATTCCTAGACTGTATTTTTATCTAATTTTATCGGAAGTTTCTATTAATTATCTTAACAAATTAGACAATATTATTAAAAGCGCAGCGAAAAAGATTTTACACCTTCCGCAATCCATCACGGATGGAGTGCTTTATGCCAAAGCCCGTGATGGAGGCCTGGCTTTAAATAGACTGTCAACTTTCATTCCGATTTCGATAATGAGGAAATATGGGACGCTGCATAAATCCGAGGACGAAATATTGTACGAATCGTTTCGGTTTGAGGGTGAGAGTGTGGCGGAGAAAATGCATAAATGGAGCAAATTAAAGGTTATGGAAAAGATCTGGAATCCTAACATTAATCGACAATTGGATGAAGCAGATACCATCATTGACGATAGTGAAGATAGGATGGAGGAGTATGCAAGTACCAACTATGCAAACTGGAGATCGATGGAGGTACAGAGATGGATGGCCCTCCCCTGTCAAGGGGCAGGTGTTCACTACTATAAGAATGACAACGTATCAAACAATTGGTTGACAAAATTAC
>NC_057725.1:31961711-31997040 GCF_004010195.1 Chiloscyllium plagiosum
CCCACTTTCCTCCTACCTATGCCGTTGGTGCCTATGTGGACCACGACTTGGGGCTGCTCCCCCTCCTCCACAAGGAACCTAAAAACATGATTAGAGACCTCACGAACCCTGGCACCTGGAAGGTAACACAACAATCGTGAGTCTCTCTCGTTCCCACAGGATCTCCTATCTGTCACACTAACTGTGACGTTCCCAATGACTAAAGCTCTGCTCCTCTTGCCCCTTCTCCTCTGGCCAACAGGGACAGATTCTATACCTGAGACCTGTGACCCATTGATTATCCCTGGTAAGCCGTCTCCCCCCCCCCTCCAACAGTATCCAAAACTGCATACTTGTTGTTGAGGGGAACCACCACAGGAGATCCCTGCACTGCCAGCTGGTTCCCTTTCCTACCGCTGACAGTAACCCATCTACCTTCTTCACGTGGATGTGGAGTAACTACCTCCCTGTAACTCCTCTCAATAACTCCCTCCGCCTCCCGGATGATCTGAAGTACATCCAGCTCCAGTTCCCTAACATGGTTCTTGAAGAGCTAGAGTTGGGTGCACTTCCCACAAATGAAGTCAGCACTTCCACATACTGCAGGCGGAACATTCAACTGCCCTAACCTCCATTCCCAATATTCTAAATTCCCAAATAGATCACTGAAAAAATGAAACATGAAAGAAAACACTTGTCACCTTACCAATTGATGTACAGAACCTTTTTTTTTGGTTAGAGGAGGATGATGGGTGGGAGACACTACCAGAGTAGTGTTTTGGGTAAAGTAACTGCCCAAATATGTAATCCCTTGACCTTTCCAACTGCATCCAGGCAGGAACTGAACAACGCCCAACCTAAAAGTAATTTATACTGTATATTAACATATCCTGACAGGTTCCACTGCTCTCTGGTGACCTTGTGACCTCTCCAACTGCCTCCAGGAACTAGAGTTTTAAACTTCTATTTTCATAGGTTCACATGGAGCTATTAATGAAATCTTTCTTTTGTTCAAGAAAACCTTATTATTTAGCTAAAAACTGAAAGAACTGTGGGAATGCTGTAAATCAAAAAGAAAAACAGATGTTGCTGGAAAAGCTTAGCAGGTCTGGCAACATTTGTGAAAAGAAATCAGACTTAACACTTGGGTCCAGTGAGGCTTCCTAGAACTGAGTTTTGAAGAAGGTCACCGGACTCATTACATTAACTCTGATTTCTCTTCACAGATGCTTCCAGATCTGCTGAGCTTATAATTTAGTTACTTCAGTTTAATCTAGTTATGTATGTACTTCTGTATATAGTGATGTATATGTTTCTATGTATTGGCCTGGAAATTAACAATTAATAGTTATTTAAGAAATGATATAAATGCTTTGGAAACAGATCAGAGAAGATTTGTCAAACTACCCCAATTATTACCAAACCTATAATCACGCACTCTCAAAGTTAACATTACCTACTGCACCTTGATATGTTTTCCAATGAGCTCTTCTTGTATTCTAAACTTTATTTTGCCTCCATGCAGACAGTTTCGTTTTATCGTTTAGCCTGCTCTGCGAGTATTGTGTCTCAAAGAATGCTAATATCCAACTCTTGCTGTATAAAATAGATATTGTTTACCAAACCTTTGGACATCAACTCTTGAAAGACATTTTATTTGATGGTCATGTCCGAGCAAGCACTAATCAGCTATTATGGTACAAACATTGCTTTCAGCCTGTGTTTCTGTGAAACATCAGTGTTGTATTATTGTCTAAATCACAGATTAGGCAAGCAGTGCACCTTTAAAGCACTAGGTGTCATTATGACATGCAACATTCCCGTATAAAAAGTGTTCTTCTCACATTTGGTCAGTCAGTTGGAGAAGGAGTTAGAATTGGAGCAGACAAAGTGTTGACAGCATTTGTTTGTAGTCCGTACCTCTGTGTAAATGCTAAAGGCTAACCACTGAGCGCACTGTACTGCACAACAACCAGTGGATCCATTAATGTTTCCTACAGATACAAGTTGAAAATGCATCTATTTCTGCTGATAGTCAACATAATGTCCACCAGTTCAGTATCCCAGTGGTACAGTGATGAAAACTTTCTTTTAGCACAAAATATGCTTTATTACTGAGTACAACTTATCTAGTATATAACAAAAGGCTGATGATTTCAGTCTCAACCAGCTAGCGACATTATGGAGAAAATTTATCAGGTAAACACGGGTATCATGAAATGCAGAGCATCGGTTCAGTCAGATTTCCAGCAGTTTGCTTTCATTTATGTCATTTGTGTGGTGGCCATGTATATCGAGGTCTATAGAACAAATAATTGATAATTGGCCCACAAGCCTCATTCCTGATGAAGGGGTTATGCTCGAAATGTCGACTCTCCTGCTCCTCAGATGCTGCCTGACCTGCTGTGCTTTTCCAGCACCACACTCTTCAACTCTGATCTCCAACATCTGCAGTCCTCATTTTCTCCTAGATAATTGCTAGTTACCAAGAACATGCAATACATAGGGCAAACAAGACACATTTATCTTGACAAATATCTAATAAGAGCAGGGGATGGATCTATTTAATCCTACTTTGATTAGATTAGATTCCCTACAGTGTGGAAACAGGCCTTTCGGCCCAACAGGTCCACACCAACCGTCCGAAGAGCAATCCACCCAGACCCATTCCCTTACACCTAACACTATGGGCAATTTAGCATGGCCAATTCACCTAAACTGCACATCTTTGGACTGTGGGAGAAAACCGGAGCACCTGGAGGAAACCCACACAGACACGGGGAGAATGTGCAAACTCCACACAGACAGTTGCCCGAGGTGGGAATTGAACCCAGGTCCTTGGCGCTGTGAGGCAGCAGCGCTAACCACTGAGCCATCAGGCTGCCCTTCATTGTCATTGATTATTTTTCAAAATGGATCAAAAACCCAAACATTTACACGTAGCAATTACTGAAACAGGAGATTTAACAGAGATCTTTGCAACACAAAGCATTCTTGACCAAACTGTTCCCACTAATGATCCAATACTTACTTCATGCACTTTGCAGAAAACTGCAGATTTATAAATTCCCAAAACATCCTCAGTCCAATGGTGAAGCTAGAAGAGAAAACAGAACTAATAAAGCATTGTTAAAGTGGACTGAAGTTTTCCAAACAGAATTCCTAAACTATAGATCTACTCCATTGCTACATGAATTAGGACCATCAGAATTGTTGATGGGAAGGAAGTTCAAAACATAACTTTGCATTTTATCCAAATTTCTAGGACTTGTAATCCATGAATATCAGTGAGGTCATGATAGAAAAAAGGCTTATCAAAACTAAGAGGTTTCTAGTTGTAGTTGGGAACATTGTAACTGGAAACTACCAATGGTGAAGGAAGGAGAAAAATGTATGGGTGCAAGACCAAGACAGAGAAAGAATAATGGTACAGAGAAATGATAATCAACAGAGATCTTAATTAGTGTACATCTCAGAAGTGCTATCGGTTACCATAGGAAAAGTATGCATATTTAATGCATCAAAGGTGTCATTCAGTCATACATTTGGATGAAACAAATGTTGAGCTTGAAGTTCACGAAGAATTTAATACTACAAACCTCAACAAAGGCCATCTAAGTTAAGAAACAGGAATTCAGAAAATGACTACTGATCTTCAGAGTCTGACAAAGCTACCACCATGTAGAGTTCCTTGCAGATAAAGTATGTGACATTACAGACAAGCAAGAGAGATGGGGTAGTATATAAATGTGAAATGATTGAATTAAAAAATGTGTGGATAAAGATTTGAGAGAGACATAATGTTTGGATCTAGAACTGTATGAGTAACACTTCCCACTGTGATTCTTGTTGTCAATCAATGGTCCTTTAAGGCCCTGACCAGGTCTGTCCATTCCTGTCCATATACGGCTTTTATTTTGGTGAGTCCAGAGTCATCTGCACAGCTGTTAAGTTTGCCATGGAACTCAAATGTACCTTTTAACAGTTGTCTTGGAAACAACTCTGTGAAACTATCTAGTTCCATTGATTGACAACAAGCATCAGGTCGGAAGTGTTACTTACATTGTTCTAGACCCTTTCAAACCTGTACACTACAAACCTTCTCTGTGAAACTAACTAGTTCCAGTAAGTGCACTGGACTGTACGTTGTTGTGAAAAACCATTGGCCACCTCAGTCCACTTCCACATCCTGCCTGTTTGAAACAAAATGATAGCCGCAGATCCCAAAGTGTCTTCTGCCTGCCTTTGTCTCAGATACTAACATTGCTTCCTGGTCAATTAGGGGATGTTAATGACATAGTGATAGTGTCATAGGACCAGTAGTCCTGAGATCCAGGCTCGTTCTATGAGGCTACAGGTGCACATTCTACAATGCCAGCTGACAGAATTTAAATTCCATTAATAAATTTTGTTACATAAAGCTAGTCTTAGTAACGGTAACTGTGAAACCTATTATCAATTGTAGTTCAGTTCATTTATGCCTTTCAGGGAATAGAATCTACCATCTTACACTGTCTGGCCTAGGGGACCCCAGACCAAAGCAATGTTGATTGATTCATAACTCCCCTTTGAAGTGTCCTAGGAAGAAGGAACAGGGACAGCAATCACGGGCACTTGTCCTGCTCCTGGCTCAGGCTCACCACTCACTTCCCAAGCAGCGTGGCCCTGCCCCCAATCCAGGCCCTAACCAGTGTTCCAAGCACAGCAGGTATCCTCTAGCCCCGTGGCCCTGATATCATCCCCTACCCAGGCCCTGCCTGAGGCACTTAGTTCATGTTCTTTCAGACATATGCTCAACATGCAATAATCAGAAAGTAAGGTAAGATGTGCTTGAAATTTCAAGAGCAAAATGATTTCTGAAAAACGTAACATCCAGAAAAGAAAATGTCAATACACAGTCCATTTTTCAGAACGAAAAAAACTGCAGAGATCTGCTCTAAAGGACAAAGTAGAGAGCATTAGAAAGAGGGGTCAATCTAGGCTGGGTCAAATAATAGATTTCATAGATGGGCAGATGAGGTGCAATGGATGCGAGAGGATGGCATAAGACAGACATACATCACATACTATGACTGCTGATCTCCTCTAGGTGGACTCACAAGCAGCAGTAGCTGATGGAATGGCTTGTCTTGTATCTTGTTTTGCTTGGTATAAAGCTCAGATATTCCATTGGGCGCTCTTGCCCATTCTCGCAATGCTGGTTGACATATTCAAACATCATGTTCTGTACAAATGCCTTGTCACATCAGGACTATCAACTGTAATAATCACAACTCAAGGTATGATTAACTTTCTTGCTCACTGCAACTTCCACAAAGTATCGGCTTTAATTAACATTCAGGGTTTAAATGGATGGACCAGATTAAACAAGACAGATTCTAGACAATAATAGAAATTGCTGGAAAAACTCAACAGGTGTTGCAGCATCTTGTGCGTATTGTGATATCTGTCTCGATTAACCCTCTTTCTTCTACCTTCTACTTTGCACCCCCAGAGCAGATCTTCAAAGACTTTCAGTTCTGAAAAAAGTGGCTAAAATATTGCCATTTTCTTTTTTGGATGTTATTTTGCTCTTGTTATTTTAAGCACATCTAAATTTGTCTTATTGACTGAGTATAGAATTTTAAGCAAATGTCTGTAAGTGTTCAACCCTTCACCAGACTCAAAACATTAACGCTGCTTTCTCTCTACACATGCTGCTTTCTCTCTACACATGCTGCCAGACCTGCTGAGTTTCTCCAGCAATTACTCTTCTTGTTTCAGATCTCCAGCATTGCAGATTTTTTTTAGGTTCTAAACAAAGGTTTGTTTGGCTCCCTGTTCAAGCAGATGTGGATAACACTGCTTGAAAATAAAAGCAATGCAGATGTACGCAGTGGAAAATCAAACCCCAAAACATGCAGCCTCTGTTTCTCAATGAATGTTGGACTGTCACTTGATTACAACAGTCATAGAATATACAGTCAGTGCAAGATGCTGACACATTTTAAGCAGCTTTACTTGAATGACTGCAAACCTGAAGGACACATGGACAGTGAGCAGCTGTGCTTTCTCTTCAGTTGCTCATGCCTAACAAAGCTACAGCTCAATTTACTAATCTCCTATTCTCAGACAGTGACATATGGAATGACCTTTCCACTGATAATCACACAAATGCTGAGATGGAGCCCTTAGTAAGACAGTAAATGAAAAAAACAAAAGTTATCCATTTTTGCAATGACTTTCACAACCTCTGGCTATCCCAAAAATAGCCAATAAGCTGCTATTGAAGTATACTGTCAAAGTGCAGGAAATACAACTGTATGTTTGCACAGCAAGCTCCCACAAACAGCAATGTGGTAATTACCAGAACACTTGTTTTACTGATAATAGCTAAAGCATAAATTTTGGCAAGTACACAAAGATGGACGATCTTACTCTTTTTCAAAATAAGGCTATAGGATCTTTCGCAACCACCTGAGAGGGCAGAAGGGCATTTAATGTTTCATCCTATTGGTGGCACCTCTGATATTGAGGCTCTCTCTTAGCATTCACTACGTTACAGCACAATGCTCCCTCAGTAAGGTCCCTCTACTGGTACAATACAATATAATACTCCTTCAGTACTGCCCCTGAATGTACAATACTTCCTCAGTACCGCCCCTCACACAGTACAGTACTGCCTCAGTACTGCCCCTCTGACAGTACAGTACTGCCTCAGTACTTCCCCTCTGACAGTACAATACTCCCTCAATACTGCCCGTCTGACAGTACAGTATTCACTTTAACTGCCCCTCTGACAGTACAGTATTCACTCAGTACTGCCCCTCTGACAGTACAATACTCCCTCAGTACTTCCCTTCTGACAGTACAATACTCCCTCAATACTGCCCCTCTGACATTACAGTATCCACTCAGTACTGTCCCTCTGACAGTACAGTACTCCCTCTGTACTGCCCCTCCGACAGTACAGTATTCCTGATGAAGGGCATTTGCCCAAAACGTCAATTTTTCTGCTCCCCGGATGCTGCCTGACCGGCTGTGCTTTTCCAGCACCACTCTACTCTAGACTCTGATCTCCAGCATCTGCAGTCCTCACTTTTGCCCAGTACTGTCTCTGTACTACCCCTCTGCAAGTACAATACTCCCTCAGTACTGCCCCACTGACACTACAGTATTACTCAGTACTGCCCCTCTAACAGTATAGTACTCCCTCAGTATCGTCCATCTGACAGGACAATACTCCCTCAGTACTCCCTCAGTACCGCCCCTCTGACAGTACAATACTCCCTCAGTACCGTCCATCTGACAGTACAATACTCCCTCAGTACTCCCTCAGTACCGCCCCTCTGACAGTACAATACTCCCTCAGTACTGCCCCCTGACAGTACAGTATTACTCAGTACTGCCCCTCTAGCAGTATAGTACTCCCTCAGTACTGCCCCTCTGACAGTACAATTCTCCCACAGTACTGCCCCTCGACAGTACAGTATTTACTCAGTACTGCCCTCTGACAGTACAGTACTCCCTCTGTACTGCCCCTCTGACAGTATAGTGTTCACTCAGTATTGCCCCCGGACAGTACAGTACTCTCTCAGTACCACCCCTCCGACAGTACAATACCCCTCAGTACTGCCCTCTGACAGTTCAGTACTCTCTCTGTACTGCCACTCTGACAGTACAGTACTGTCTCAGTACCACCCCTTTGACAGTACAATACTCCCTTAGTACTGCCCCCTGACAGTACAATACTCCCTCAGAACTGTCTCCTGATTGTACAGTATTCTCACAGTCCTGCCCCTGACAGTACAGTACTCCCTCTGTACTGCCCCTCTGACAGTACAATACTCCTTCAGTGCAGCCCCCTGACAGTTCAGTACTCCCTCTGTACTGCCCCTCTGACAGTACAATACTCCCTCAGTGCAGCCCCCTGACAGTTCAGTACTCCCTCTGTACTGCCCCTCTGACAGTACAATACTCCCTCAGTGCAGCCCCCTGACAGTGTAGTATTCACTTAGTACTGCCCCCTGACAGTACAGTACTCCCTCAGTACTATCCCTCTGACAGTACAGTACTCTTTCAGTACCACCCCTCTGACAGTACAATACTCCCTTAGTACTGCCCCTCTGACAGTACAATACTCCCTCAGTACTTCCTTCTGATTGTACAGTACTCTCTCAATACTGCCTCCTGACAGTACAGTATTCTCTCAGTCCTGCCCCTGACAGTTCAGTACTCCCTCTGTACTGCCACTCTGACAGTACAATACTCCCTCAGTACTGCCTCCAGATTGTACACTACTCTCTCAGTACTGCCTCCTGACAGTACAGTATTCACACAGTACTGCCCTCTGACAGTACAGTACTCCCTCTGTACTGCCCCTCTGACAGTATAGTATTCACTCAGAACGGCCCCCTGACAGTACAGTACTCTCTCAGTATCACCCCTCTGACAGTACAATACCCCCTCAGTACTGCCCTCTGACAGTACAATACTCCCTCAGAATTGCCTCCTGACAATACAATACTCCCTCAGTAGTGCCCCTCTGACAGTACAATACTCCCTCAGTGCAGCCCCCTGACAGTTCAGTATTCACTCAGTACTGCCCTCTGACAGTTCAGTACTCCCTCTGTACTGCCCTTCTGACAGTACAGTACTCTCTCAGTACCACCCCTCTGACAGTACAATACTCCCTTAGTACTGCCCCTCTGACAGTACAATACTCCCTCAGTACTGCCCCTCTGTCAGTACAATACTCCCTCAATACTGCCTCCTGACAATACAATACTCCTTCAGTACTGCCTCCTGACAGTACAATACTCCCTCAGTACTGCCCCTCTGTCAGTACAATACTCCCTCAGTACTGTCTCCTGACAGTACAATACTCCCTCAGTACTGCCCTTCTGACAGTACAATAATCCCTCAGTACTGCCCCCTGACCATACAGTATTCTCTCAGTCCTGCCCGTCTGACAGTACAGTTTCCCTCACTACTGCCCCTCCAACAGTACAATACTCCTTCAGTACTGCCCATTTCAAAGAACAAGAGTTCTCCAATACTGTCCCTTTGTGAGTTCAGACATCCTTAGTCAGGGATTGGTTAGCTCAGTTGGTTGGTTGGCAGAGTGATGCCAGCATGGATTCAATTTCTGCACTGGTTGAGGTTACCATGAAGGATGCTCTCTCTGAATCTCTCAACTTGCCTGAGATGTGGTGACCCCCCCGTTAGACCGCCATCAGTCATCTCTCTCCAATGAGTGAGGAGCTCTATCTTTTGCTTCCTCAGTATTGTCTCTCTGACAATACAACACTTTCTCAGTTCTGACAGTGCAATACCCCCTCAGTACTACCCCTCTGACAGTGCAATACTCCCTCAGTACTGTCCCTGGGACAGTGCAATACTCCCTCAGTACTGTCCAAGTGGCAGCACAATACTCCCTCAGTACTGTCCCCGTGACAGCACAATACTCCCTCAGTACTATCCCTCTGACAGTATAATATTCCCTCAGTACTGTCCCTGGGACAGGGCAATACTCCTTCAGTACTGTCCAAGTGACAGCGCAATACTCCCTCAGTACTGTCCTCTGACTATGCAATACTTCCTCAGTACTAACCAATGGTGAAGCAATTGCAATTAGGAATGCCCAAGTGTGAGAATTAGAATGCACAGTTTGGTATTGGATGTAGGTTTGCTCACTGAGCTGAAAGGTTCATTTCCAGACGTTTCGTTACCTTACTAGGTAACACCTTCAGTGGACCTCATGCGATGCAATGCTGAAAATTCCTGCTTTCTATTTAAATGTTTAGGTTTCTTTGGGTTGGTGATGTAATTTCCTGTGGTGATGTTATTTCCTGTGGTGAATTCACTTCCTGTTCCTTTTCTCAGGGGGTGGTAGATAGGGTCTAACTCGATGTGTTGGTATCTTGGAGGAAATGGGCAGAGTTTTGCAAATTATGACGTTTATAGAAGGATGGAGTTGAGAGGTTGGCCAGAATAACATTGGAGTGGCAGAGTAGATGTTAAAAAGGAATGGAAGGGAAGAGGATCTGTAAGGGAGGTATGTGATAGGGTGGGAGATGCTGTTGCATGAAGTGAAGCCAGAATGTGGAAGTCAACAGGGTAATCACCAAACAGCTATAGGTTGTGTGTGTGTACAGATCTAGGATTAGTCTAATAACCTGGTTTACATATCAGAAATAGATACTATTAGCAAGTGAAATTTCAAATCATCAGTTCTGAGGAAAGGTCATTGAACTTGAAATGTTAACTCTGATTTCTTTTCACAGATTCAGTTGCATATTTCCAACAATTTCTGCTTTTGGCTCAAATCATTTGAATTTGATTTGCCCGGGATATAAGGTATGGTGAAGATGGTTATGTCATGAGTTTTTAATAACTCTGAGAAACATGCGCAGAATCTACAGCTAACCATAATCTCCACCTGAAGCTCTTTTAATCTCTTCCAATGAAGATTAATTATTGCGTTGTAAGCACATTTAAACTAAAAGGAAACTTGCTTTTAATGCTAATGAGATCTAACAGCTAAAATCGTAGTTAATATGTCTTCACAGTTAATATATCTTCTCAGTTAAAGATACCACCTTTGCCTTACATTTACCTTCACACAAAGATGTGAAGCAGTTTCCTGATTTAATAAAGTTCATAGGAACTCTCACTCAACATTATTTTTTTTAATCATTCTATAAAAACATACACCAGATTAAATTAATCCAACATTACTTTGGTCACAATTTTAAATACATATATCCATACCTCTGAGTTTGGAAAGGTGGGGAAATCTTTTAAATTACTGTAAATCAAATAATGTTGGAAACATGATAACCATTTTGTAAACAGCAAGACCTAACAGACAGCAATGTATGTTGACCAGATAATCTGTTTTCACATTTTGGTTGAGAGATAAGTATAGGTCCAGTAGAAAACAGCATATTCTTCTTCAAACATAGTGCATGAGATCTAGTTATGTCCAGTTGAGAAAGAACCTCAGTTCAGTGTTTCATCAGTGCAGAAAGAAGGTGATAATAATCAAGGAACATAGTCCCAATACAGAATCCAACAATCCCTGGAAATATTCCTAAACAAAAATATCAAACTGCATTATGAATGAATCTAATCTGTTTACCTTCACACCTAAAGATTATTCCAGAGACAGTTTGCAAGCCCATTTCTACAGATTGAACTCCACAAAGAACAAAGAATAACACAGCCCTTTGGCCCACCAAGCCTGTGTTACCACATTTCCATGTTAAAACTGTCTTCAATTACAGGACCCATATCCCTCTATTCCTTCCCTATTCCTGTATTCATCCATGTGCATCTTGACTGCTGCTATTGTGTCTGCTCCCACCACCTCCTCTGGCAGGACGTCCAGGCACTCACCATCCTTTGTGTGAACAACTTGCCCCGTACATCTCTTTTAAACATCCCCCCTACATTTTGAACCTGTGCCCCCTAGTAATTGACCTCTCCATCCTGGGGAGAAAAACCTCATACTTTCAACTCTAAGGCAAATTTCTAAGGATTAATGCAAGTAATGAAGATTAATTTAGCATTTTTCTCGCAGGAAGAATTTCCAGGGTAAACCTCATTATGAAAGTTGGTTTGGGATTAGAAGTGATCTAACTACGGAAGGACAAAATAAGTTAAATTTAGATTGATCGAAGAATTCATTTTAGGGACTGAGTAAGTAACTTTAAAAAATTAAAGGAGGGATCTTTTCTGAAATGTAGAGTTTAAGTTGTGATCGTTGTGAATAGTGATTAAATAATGTTGGGTTTGTTTGGTGTTAGTTTGAGTTGAATTTATTTCTTACAATAATCTTGAACCTGTGTCCCCTTGTAACATGACTCCTCCTCCCTGGGGAAAAAGCCTCATACTTCCCACTCTATCCACACCATTCATAATCTTATAACTTCTCTCAGGTCACCCTTCAACCTGTTGCATTCCGGTGTAAAATATCTGACCCTTCTTCACAGCTAAAATCCCCCATACCAGGCAACACCCTGGTAAACCTTTTCGGTCCCTTCTCCAAAGCATCCACATCCTTCTGGTAGTGAGGTGACTAGAATTGTACACAATATTCCATGTGTAGCCTAACTAAAGTTCTATAAATCTACAGCATATCTTGTCTTTAAGCAAATGCTAAAAATAGATGTTCTGAATCAAATGCCCCGAATCAGTCAGTTAGCCAGCCCGAGTCAACATTCGCCCATTTGAATATTGTTGAGAACAACTTTTAAAACAGCTTTGATTTTCAGATTTACTGCATGCTAATTGATGCAGTGAAACTAACACAATGAACAGATTGAAATAGAACCTTCACTCAAACATGGATGCTCTGATGACCAAAATGGTGATAGGCTCTGCTAACTACAATTCCTGTATTCCTTGAAGCAATTCCCAGAAGTCTGATAATTAATTCCCACCACATTCCCTCATTCAGAACTTTAATTCTAAAAGTAACTCAGTGAGTTAAAATAAAATCTATTTTTCTGATTAATCCACTTACAAAGTTTCACACCTGTTGGCTAAAGAATAATCAATCCTATGGATTACTGGATCTCTCTGAGTAACTGATTTTCATTCAAAACTACCAAGAGATCTGTGAGCTCCTTTAAACAGCAATGAGATGGTTGCACCATGAGTAAGTGAACAATTCAGGCCTCCTCTGTACAGTAATTCTATACTGTCTCTCCATTCTCTATACACCACTTAGTGGAGTGTAGATTGGGATGAACCTGTTCTCATTGTAGTATTGGTCTCAGGCTCTACGAGTCATGTTATATTCCAGAGAATATGAAACTCAACCTTCCAGTAGCTTGGCATAAATGTAAATCCCATCATGGCAGCATGGAAGGCGAGCAGGGGATTCTCCTCACTCTATTAGCCAATATCAATCCCTTATTGAACATCACAAAACAAGACAGGTTATCTGGTTAGTATCACATTCATTATGTAAGAGACAGTGCAAAATACAGTCTGTGATACTGATGCAGCCAAAGGAGACATAGATGAAAATAAGTAATTTAAATTTGGTTAGTCAAATGAATCTGGGATTAAAAAGCAAGTCTCAGAAATAACAATCATGAAACTGATGTAAAACCTATCTGGTTCACTCAATGTCTTTTGGATAAGGAAACCTGGCAATGTTACGACACTTAAAAGCTCTGCGGACCTATACAAAGAAATGATTGAACATACTAGATAGAGTCAAAAGTCACATGACACCAGGTTATGATGTCACCGGACTTCACCTGACAAAGGGGCAGTGCTCAAAAAGCTTGTGACTTCAAGTTGACCTTTTGGACTATAACTTGGTATTGTGTGACTTCTGGCTTTGTCCACCTCAATCCAACACTGGCACCTCCATATTTTACTAGATAGGGATAATGGGTTGTCAAGACCATATCTTCTTATTTTCTCTGTATTTTTGTTTGTGGAGTGACATGAGAAAAGCACTGTTTTAAAGGATTGGAGGAAAGGAAAGGATTGGAAGTGGAGTGGAAAGGATTGCTGTACATATTAAAGCAAGTTACCTGATACTCAATGTAATTGCTGCTTAGACAGCTGCTTATTCAAGCAGTGGGGGAAGTCTAGTTGTAGACAAGCTGGAACCAGGCGGTGTGCATGAATGGAACTTCAGCTGTCAACAAGAGCAGCAACCGGGGAGCAGGAAAATCGACATTTCAGGCAAAAGCCCTTCATCAGGAAGAGCTGATTCCTGATGAAAGGCTTTTGCCCAAAACGTCAATTTTCCTGCTCCTCGGATGCCGCCTGACCTGCTGTGCTTTTCCAGCACCACTCTAATCTTGACTCTAATCTCCAGCATCTAAAGTACCCACTTTCACTAAGTAGCTGATTGGTCTGTAGAAAGGTGACTAGTTGTCAATGACGATGGCCTTCTGCCATTGATAAAGATGTGATTGGCTCCCAGGCCTTGAAAAGCTTGTGGGTGGTGAATGCTTGGTCAGAAGCCATTGGATTTCCAGAAAGGAAGGAGCTGTCTTTCTCTATGCGGTAATAAAACACCTCAGGCTTGGAAAACAAAAACCAGTTTATTTGACCTCACTAGTTGCTGTAAGCCTTGGCTCTTCACAAATATGTCAGAGACTTTACAAGTGTTATCCAGGCACTCTGTAGCTCATGCAAAGAATTGGAAGTACCTAGAGAAGGTAGATTGAGAAGCTCAAGTCCTGAGAAGCTGAAAGCATCATCTCAGCAAACTCTGTTGATGGCCTTCCCAATCTATCTCTCTATCCAGGGTTTTGTGTCTGTCTGTATGTGTGCAAGAGGAGTTATTTAAAAGGGTTAAATATTAACTAATAGAGTTATACGTCCAGTGTTCATAATTGCCTACCTATAGCTAGAAATTATTTATTTGTAATAATTGTAATTTTTGTTAAGTACAGAAATTTGGTCTGTGCTTTCGTCAACCTAGGTCTAAAAAACAGATAAATTGGTACACTTTGCATTCTTTTATGAAATTTTTAATTTTGTGATGGTCCCAGGAATAGTAGGGCTGGACTTTAGCACATAACCCCAGTGAGGAAGGCCTCAAGTGAAAACATCAGCCTGAACACTTGTGCTCCAGAACCCCAAGCCAAGAAGCTCAAGCAATGTACAACTTTGGCATCAATTTGGCAATGTGAAAGTTTGCCCAGAAATGACCTAACCACCAAAAGCAGGACAAATCTAATTTTCTTAATCATCAGCAAGATGCTGGGAGGTGTTGTTGACAATCCCATCAAGCAACATTTACTCAGCAATAACCTGCTGAATGGTGCTCAAACTTATGTTCTGCCATTTGGCTCCTGACCTCATTCTTGCCTTGGTCCAAACATGGTCAAAAGATCTAAATTTCAGACTGAAGGTAAGTGATTGGCCTTTACATCAAAGCAGCATTTCAAACTGGATACCAAAGAGCCTTGCCAAAATTGAAGTTCAATGGGAATTGGAAGGAAGGTTTTTAAAAGTCAGAGCCAAACCTGACATAAAGAAAGATGGTCGTGGTTATTGAACTTCAATTATCTCAGCCCAGGACATCACTGCAGAAGCTCCTTAATGTCCTACAATCAACCATCTTCATCCACTTCATCAGGTGTCCTTCTCTAAATTATGAGATTACATATAAGGATGTCATTTCAAATTGATCAACATAAGCAAAGGTAAAGTCACCATGCTCTCACCCAACCAGAAGGCTGCTCTCTCATTGGACAAAAACAACTGTGGAACTTTAACCTGAGGGTCACCACACCACAGAAGAGTCCACCATGGTTACTTCAACCAGTGCAGGAATTGAACCCACACTATTGCTGTCCCTCATCCATTGTAAACCAGCCATCCAGCTAATTAATCTAACTAACCCCTGACTAACTGCTATGCCCCAGCCACACACCTACACCCAGTGAGTCAGAAAATTTAATATCCAAGCCTTGGGCTTTAGACTTATTAATCATATGAGGCATTGTGGCTCAGTGGTTAACACCGCTGCCTCACAGTGCCAGGGACCTCAATTCTACCCTCAAGTGGACTGTCTGTGTGGAGTTTGCAAATTCTCTCTGTGTCTGCGAGCTGCTTCAGTTTCCTCCCACAGTCCAAAGGTGTGCAAGTTAGGTAGATTAGGCTGTAGTGTTCAGGGATGTGCAACCTAGGTGGATTAGATTAGATTCCCTACAGTGCAGAAACAGGCCCTTCAGCCCAACAAGTCCACACAGACCCTCCGAAGAGTAAGCCATCCAGTCCCATTTCCCTCTGACTAATACACCTAACACTATGGGCAATTTAGCATGGTCAATTCACCTAACCTGCACACCTTTGGACTGTGGGATGAAACTGGAGCACCCGGAGGAATCCCACCCAGACACGGGGAGAATGTGCAAACTCCACACAGACAGTCACCCGAGGCTAGAATTGAACCTGGGACCCTGGTGCTGTGAGGCAGCAGTGCTAACCACTGAGCCACTGTGCCACCGGCTGTGAGAAATGCAGAATTTCGGGGAGGAGGGTAGTCTGAATGGGATGCTCTTTGGGGGAGTTCTGTGTGAATGGGCCAAATGGCCTTATTCCACACTGTAGGGATTCTAGATGATTCAAGAGTTAAACTGTAATCAAATGTCAATTACAGAGCAAACCACATTTCTTCATTTAATACTCAATTTCTGAAATGAATCAATGAAACTTGAACAGACATTATTGATTTCCCAGAAGCAAATATCTCAGAGGCTGGTTAATTTTATTCATTGACACTTTCCTTCATGTACTTGTTAAAGATTAACAAAAGGCACAAGAGGAAGCTGTGACAGTAGCACATCTATAATTAGCCCCATGGTGAAGAAACAATGCCCAGATTGGAACTAGCCTCTCTGACAAGAGGAATGCTGACCAGGCATCCCAAATACTCCATTCTCCTATGTACCTTCCCCTGTACCATACACTTACCTGCACTTTTCCTTTCCTATCTACCTGCTCCTATCCCCTATACCTGCCCCATGATATAAGAGATCTCCTATTCAAAAGTGAGACAATGAGGCAATTTATTTTCTCTTAGAGGTCACTAGTCTGTGGAACTCTCTTCTCCAGAGAGCAGTGGAGACAGGTCTATTGAATATTTGAAAGAGTGAGTTAGGTAGGTTCTTGATATCAAAGCTGCAAAAAGGGGTCAGTGTATACAGGTAGTATGTTGGCTCAGTGGTTAGCACTGCTGCCTCACCTCATTCGGGGTTTGTAGACTGGATCCCTAGTCAGCATTCTTCTTGTCCAGAGAGGCTAGTTTCAATCTGGACATTGTTTCTTTACCAAGCACATAAAGGAACCCAGGCATCTAGGTTTGATTCCCATCCTCAGGCGACTCCATGTAGAGTTTGCATGTTCTCCCCGTGTCTGTGTGGAACCCACTGGGTGTCCCAGTTTCCTCCCACGGTCCAAAGATGTGCAAGTTAGGTTGATTGGCAATGCTAAATTGCCCATAGTGTTCACGGATATATAGGTTAGCCATGGGAAATGCAGGGTTACAGGAATAGGGGAATGGGTCTGGGTGGGATGATCTTTGGAGTGTCTTTGAAAACTAGGGATTCTCCGAACAGGGAATAGATTTGAGACTACAATCATATCAATTGTGATCTTACCAAAAGGAGGAGGAGGCTGAAAGGGCTGAATGGCCTATTGTTGCTCCTCATTATATGCTTAACTATATATACTTCTGTCTCATTTAGCTGTCCCATGAACCTGCTCTATATGTTTCCATCATGAAGCTTTCCTCTCACTATGTCTTAGCCTCAAGTCTCACCACAGAATTCCTCTTGAACTCAAAGAACCGTGCTGTCCCTTGCCCTGCCTGTAGCCAACCTCTTACACTGGCTCTGAGGCTACTGCACCAGTAAAGGTGCAATACTGAGGGATGGCTGTCAGAGTAGGCATCTTTTAGCTGTAGTAATTAGCCATGGTCTTTGTTTAAAAATCGCATGACACCAAGTTGCAGAAGAATCTGGAGAGTTCCCCAAATGTCATTGGTCTTTCCTCAATATAGAGCTGCAAAAGCAAATTATCGTGGGATCTTGCTGTGGCTGAATGGCTGCTAGATATCTGTTCATATTAACAGAGTCTGCACTGAGAGGGCCAATATAAAGGATATTATTCAGAGGATCCCTTTCATCTTCTCAAAACTGTTTTGCCATTCAATTAGATCATAGCCAACCTGAACTGTGTTTACCAAATAGTTTTATGCTTCTGACTGTTGCTAATCTTTAAGCATCCCTTCTTCTGTTCATTTGCCTATCCAGTGGCTACTTTCCTCTTCCTTTTGGTCTGAGAGTTTGGACAAATCTAGAGCGAGCCCTTTTTCTTTCTTAATCCATCCATGCTGCAATACAATAAGTCTCCTCTTAACTAAGAAGATTAGATACTGCAGCAATAGCCATACAGACAAAGAGAAAGAGACATAGAAATAATTAGGGAATAAAACAAAGTAAGAGCTGAAACTATTTAAAATCATGAAGAGGTGACCTAATTGAGACCTTTAAGCTTATTTGTAACCAGGTGAGGAGAGGTGAATCAGTTCTCTTCTGTCCAACATCATTGCCACAACAATGATTTATATTCATTTTAGTACACAGTACAAATAAGGTAACAGGATCCATTGTAGCAGTAAAAAACAATTACAAGTTGTGAAACAAAAAGCAATTTTATTACCTGACATCAAACACATAGAACCATACAGTACAGAAGAGACCCTTTGGTCCATTGAACCAAACAAAAATATTCTACATCTACACGAGTCCCACACTTTCCAGGACTTAGCCCATAGCCTTAACTGTTGTGACATTTCAAATGCTCATTCAAGTACTGTTTAAAAGTGTGAGGTTTTCCCTCCTAGGCAGAGCATTCCAGATTCCCATACTTTGGGTGAAAGACCTTTTCCTCAAATCCACTCTAATGCTTTGACCTTAAAATTATGCCCCTTGGGAGACACACAATTACATACAAAGTTAAAAATGGATAGAGTCATGAGTGTGGTGCTGGAAAAGCATAGCAGGTCATGCAGCATCCAAGGAGCAAGAAAATTGACGTTTCGGGCAAAAGCCTTTCATCAGAAATGAAGGGCTTTTGCCTGAAATGTCGATTCTCCTGCTCCTTGGATGTTGCCTGGCCTGCTATGCTTTTCCAGCACCACACTCTCGAGTCTAATTTCCAGCATCTGCAGCGCTCACTTTCATATAAAAATGGATAGAGTCCAGTATCAGGGCTTTTGCCTGAAATGTCGATTCTCCTGCTCCTTGGATGTTGTCTGGCCTGCTTTGCTTTTCCAGCACCACACTCTCGAGTCTAATTTCCAGCATCTGCAGCGCTCACTTTCATATAAAAATGGATAGAGTCCAGTATCAAAGGAAACTTATAGGAACATAGGGTTAAAGTCCTTTGGATGACCTTGAGGGGGTAAGGCTTTAGAACCTCGACCTCTTGAGGGGTCATGATTTAGACACGGTTGTTTAGTTTTGTCTTGGTTCATCAGCAGTAGTGAATATTTCAGTTATTTTTTGAGTACTTAGAGCTCTAATTTTTCTTTTCATTCTGTTTTATCAGCATGTACTTTTTCTTCTTGAGAGACAATGGAGCACTTTTTCCAGCTGGTTTCAGTTCTGCAGTCTTTGTTTCATCTCTGTCTCCCCGACAAAATCAGCATTTTCAAAGACATACATGCTTGTGTATTTCTGTATCTGACTCCATTGTCTCTAAGCTTGATAATTGCAGGTGTTGTTTTCATTTCCACCCTGTAAACCTTCTGATTAAGGTATCAAACACAAATAGAATGTGGGAGTCTTTTCAGATCTCCCATGAGTGGGAGAATGGTGGGGTTGGATTAGGGGTTAACTAACTTCCTTGCTATTTCCATAAGAGGAAGCCAGATAAACATGAGAGAGAGAAAGGTTGAGAAAATTAACATGATTGGGTGAGATGAAGGAGGGTGGGAGGAGGTTCATGTGAAGAATAAGCAATGCCATGGCCCAATTGGGCTTAATAGTCTGGTTGGAAATGCTGCATAATTCTATGTAAATCTCATTGCCCCATCTATATTCTGAGCTTGTTAGTTCATTAATTTATGTGGAATTTCAAGGCATTGACAGGACTTTTCTTTCAATCTTCTTTCACACAAACGGAAAAAAATCAAGATCTAAGCAACAATTTAGCACCTCCCTTTAGGGTCAATGCAATGCAATTAAAACAAGTTTTTTAATAGTTTGGGAATGAAAAATTAATTGAAGGAATAATCCAACAACAGTCAGCAGACTAAATACCTGAACTGAGGAAGAAATGAACTGCGAAAGACTCAAATCTAAAGGTTCTGCCTCTTGTTCTAGACTGTTAGGTGGATTAGCCATGGTAAGATTAGATTTCCTACAATGTGGAAACAGACCGTTCAGTCCAACAAGTCCACACTGACTCTCCAAAGAGTAACCCACTCAGAGTCATTTCCCTACATTTACTCCTGACTAATGAACCTAACACTATAGGTAATTTAGCATGATCAATTCACCTGACATGCACATCCTTTGAAATGTGGGAGGAAACCCACTCAGAAACGGGGAGAATGTGCAAACTCCATACAGTCACCCTAGGCCGGAATCGAACGCAGGTCCCTGATGCTGTGAGGCAGCTAAGCACTGAGCCACCGTGCCATCCCCAATAGCATGAGGGATTGGGTCTGGATAGGATGCTCTTTGGAGGGTCAGTGCAGACTCGATGGGCCAAATGGCCTCTTTCCACCCTGAAGGGTTTCTTTGATTCTATGACTTTAGATGTGAATATAATATTAAAGATTGGTCTCAGAGGAATAACCGGGTCAATCTGTAATATTCCAGATGTGAACAGCACTCAAGATGTGAATGAAATATACCAGATGGGGTCTCGCTAATGTTTTGCAAAATGAAGAAAAACAGCATCAGCAACGACAGTAGATGTTAGCAGTGATGCGGTATTCTCCATCACCTGGAGGGCTCTGTGCTAGTCTGTATGTTCGGATTTTCATTCAATGAATGAGGTCAATAATCCAAATGCCCTGTTCTTTCAGTTACTAGCGACTGGAATTCAATGATACAGATTAACATATGAACTGTATTTAGTTATTTTATTCCAATATGCTTTGTTGTCCAGTCAAAAATGACAAAGAAAAATTAGAAGATTAATAAGAAGAGAAATATCAAAGTATGAGAGAAAGTTAGCTAAGAATGTAAAGACAAATAGTATGAGTTTACATAGATATCTCAAAACTAAAAGTTTATTTTCAATAAAATGTCTATTGGTCCTATAGAAAATGAGTCTGGGGAATTGCTAATGGAAAATAAGGAGATTGCATTGAATTGGATTGAATTGAATAGAATTTAATTTAGTTTATTGTCATGTGTACCAAGGCACAGTGAAAAGCTTTGTACTGCGAGCAATACAGGCAGATCACAGAGTTAAGTAGCATAGATAAATAAATAATAGGTAAACAGCGGCAAAAACAGAAACACAGGGACAGGCGAATGTTAAGAGTTTATGAGTCCATTCAGTATTCTCTCAACAATAGGGTAGAAACTGTTTCAAAACTGACTGGTGCATGTGTTCAGACTTCTGTAACTTCTGATGGTCAAGGTTATAAAAAAACATTGCCAGGGTGGGATGGATCTTTGAGAATGCTAATGGCCTTTCCTGGACAGTGGGCCCGGCAGATGGATTCTATAGATGGGAGGTTGGCCTTTGTGATTGTCCGGGCTGATGACAGATAAATTAACAAGTGCTTTCCATCCGTCTTCACTATAGAGGATACAGGTAAAATATCAGAAATAGCTGAAATTGGAAAGTGGAAAGGAAAGAGGAAATCAAGAAAATTTCAGTGATTGGGGAAGTAGTATTGAACAAATTGTAGGCTGAGAAGTCCTGATGAACTTCATTTTAGGATCTCAAAAAAGTGGCTAATGAAGTAGTTGATGCACTGGCTTGAATTATTTTGCTTAGCTTTGAGAAATATGCTGTTTAGTTGGAAAATAGTAAATGTAATTTTTTTATTCAACAAGAGACAGAGGCAGAAAGAAGCAGCTACAATTCAATTAGTTCAATACCTGTCAGAGTTAGTTTAATATCTGTCAGAGTTAGTTTAATATCTGTCAGAGTTAGTTTAATATCTGTCAGAGTTAGCTTAATACCTGTCAGAGCTATTTAATATCCATCAAAGTTAGTTTAATACCGGTCAGAATTAGTTTAATACCTGTCAGAGCTAGTTAATATCTGTCAGAGTTAGTTTAGCACCTGTCAGAATTAGTTTAATATCTGCCAGAGTTAGTTAATATCTGGTAGAGTTAGTTTAATACCTGTCAGAGTTAGTTTAATATCTGTCACAGTTAATTTAATACCTGTCAGAGTTAGTTTAATACCTGTCAGAGTTAGTTTAATACCTGTCAGAGTTAGTTAATATCTGTCAGAGTTAGCTTAATACCTGTCAGAGCTATTTAATATCCATCAACGTTAGTTTAATACCGGTCAGAATTAGTTTAATACCTGTCAGAGCTAGTTAATATCTGTCAGAGTTATTTTAGCACCTGTCAGAATTAGTTTAATATCTGCCAGAGTTAGTTTAATACCTGTCAGAGTTAATTTAACACCTGTCAGAGTTAGTTAATATCTGTCAGAGTTAGTTTAGTTCCTGTCAGAGTTAGTTTAATACCTGCCAGAATTAGTTAATATCTGTTGGAGCTAGTTTAATACCTGTCAGAGTTAGTTTAATATCTGTCACAGTTAATTTAATACCTATCAGAGTTAGTTTAATACCTGTCAGAATTAATTTCATATCTGTCAGAATTAGTTAATACCTTTCAGAATTAGTTAATATCTGTCAGAGTAAGCTTAATACCTATCAAAGCTAGTTTAATATCTGTCACAGTTAATTTAATACCTATCAGAGCTAGTTTAATACCTGTCAGAGTTAGTTAATACCTGTCAGAGTTAGTTTAATACCTATCAGAGTTAGTTAATATCTGTCAGAGTTAGTTTAATATCTGTCAGAATTAGTTTAATATCTATCAGAGTTAGTTTAAGAGATGTCAGTGTTAGTTTAATACCTATCAGAGTTAGTTAATATCTGTTAGAGTTAGTTTAATACCTATCAAGAGTTAGTTTAATATCTGTCAGAGTTAGTTTAATATGTGTCACAGTTAATTTAATACCTATCAGAGCTAGTTTAATACCTGTCAGAGTTAGTTAATATCTGTCAGAGTTAGTTTAATACCTATCAGAGCTGGTTTAATACCTGTAAGAATTAGTTTAATACCTGTCAGAGCTAGTTAATATCTTTCATAGTTAGTTTAATATTTATCAGAGTTAGTTTAGTACCTGTCAGAGTTAGTTTAATACCTATCAGGGTTAGTTAATATCTGTCAGAGTTAGTTTAATATATGTCAGAGTTAGCTTAATATGTGTCAGTGTTAGTTTAATACCTGTCAGAGTTAGTTCACTACCTGTCAGTGGTAGCTTAATATCTGTCTGAGTTAGTTTAATACCTGTCAGATCTAGTTTAATGCCTGTCTGAGTTAGTTTAATATCAGTTAGAGTTAGTTTGATACCTGTCAGACGTAACTTAATATCTGTCAGAATTCGTTTAATTTTGTCAGAGGTAATTTAATATCTGTCAGAGTTAGTTTAATATCTGTCAGAGTTAGTTAATACCTTTCAGAATTAGTTAATATCTGTCAGAGTTAGTTTACTATCTGTCAGAGCTAGTTTAATACCTTCAGAGTTAGTTTAATACTATCAGAGTTAGTTTACTATCTGTCAGAGTTAGTTTAGTACCCGTCAGAGTTAGTTTAATACCTGTCAGTGTTAGTTTAATACTTGTCAGAGTAAGTTTAATATCTGTTAGAGTTAGTTTAGTACCTGTCAGAGTTGGTTTAATATCTGTCAGAGTTAGTTTAATATCTATCAAAGTTAGTATAATATCATCAGAGTTAGTTTAATATCTATCAGAGTTAATTTAATATCTGTCAGAGTTGATGTAATATCTGTCAGAGTTAGTTTAATACCCCACTCCCAGCTCCACACCCACATCAGATCCTAGCTTCCAGCCCTGCCGAGTTTTCACCATCCCCTCAGACCTCTCCCTCACAGAGGACAAATGATCAGTCCTCAGCGAAGGCCTTACTTTCATCCTCCTCTGTCCACGCATCAATGAATTCAATACGCGTTGTGACATTGAACACTTCTTCCATCTCCGCCTCAGAGCTTACTTTTTCAATCAGGACTCCTGGCCTATTACCCGCCCTCGATCTCTTTCCAACTGCCGCCGAGAAATTAACCACCTCAAACTGTCTACCTCCCCTCCCCACCCCAACCTCTCACCCTCACAACGCGCAGCCTTCCACTCCCTCTGCTCCAAACACAACCTCACCATCAAACCAGTGGATAAAGGGGATGCAGCGGTAGTTTGATGCACTGACCTCTACACCGCAGAAGCCAGACGCTAACTCGAAGACACCTCCTCCTACCGTCCCCTCGACCATGACCCCAACCCCCATCATCAAACCATCATCTCCCAAACCACACACAACCTCATCACCTCAGGAGATCTCCCACCCTTAGCTTCAAACCTCAGTCCAGGAACCCCGCACTGCCCGATTCTACCTCCTTTCCAACCTCCACAAGCCTGACCACCCTGGCCGACCCATTGTCTCAGCCTGCACCTGGCCCACAGAACTCATTTCCACCTACCTCAATACTGTCCTATTCCCCCTGGTCCAGGAACTCCCCATATATGTTCGAGACACCACCCACGCCCTCCACCTCCTCCAATACTTCCATTTTCCCGGCCCCCAATGCCTCATCTTCACCATGGACATTCAATCCCTCTACACCTCCATCCAACTCAACACTGACATTTTTTACAAATCCACCAACTCCCACAGCTACCTGGATTACATCACTTCCCACCCTACCTCCTGCAAAAATGCTATCCCATATTCCCAATTCCTCCGCCTCCGCCGTATCTGCTCCCAGGAGGACCAGTTCCACCACAGAACACACCAGATGGCCTCCTTCTTTAAAGACCATAATTTTCCCTCCCACATGGTTGAAGATGCCCTTCAGTGTATCTCACCCATGTCCCGCATCTCCACCCTCAAACCCCACCCCTCCAACTGCAACAAGGACAGAAACCCCCTTGTCCTCACCTTCCACTCCACCAACCTCCGTATAAACCGTATCATCTGCCAACATTTCCGCCACCTACAAATGAACCCCACCACCAGGGTTCATCCCCATCCCTATCTGCTTTCTGCAATGACCATTCCCTCTATGACTACCTGGTCAGGTCCATGCCCCCTCCAACAACCCACCCTCTCCTCTTGGCACCTTTCCCTGCCATCGCAGGAATTGCAAAACCTGCGCCCACACCTTCCCCATCACCTCCATCCAAGGCCCCTAAGGAGCCTTCCACACCCATCAAAGTTTCACCTGCACATCCACAAATGTCATTTACTGTATCCGTTGCTCCCAATGTGGTCTCCTTTACATTTGGGAGACTGGACGCCTTCTCACAGAGTGCTTTAGGGAACATCTCCAGGACACCTGAACCAATCAACCCCACCACCCCGTGGCCGAACAATTCAACTCCCCCTCCCACCTGGCCAAGGACATGCAGGTCCTGGGCCTCCTCCACTGCCACTCCCTCACCACCCAACACCTGTAGGAGGAATGCCTCATCTTCTGCCTCAGAACACTTCAACCCCAGGGCATCAATGTGGATTTCACCAATTTCCTCATTTCCCCTCCTCCCACCTTACCCCAGTTCCAACCTGCCAGCTCAGCACCATCCTCATGACCTGTCCTACCTGCCAATCTTCCTTTCACCTATCCGCTCCACCCTCCTCTCCAGCCTATCACCTTCATCCCCACCTCCATCCACCTATTGTACTCTTGGCTACCTTCTCCCCATCTCCACCCCAGAGGCTCCCTACATCATTCCTGATGAAGGGCTTCTGCCTGAAACATCGATTTTCCTGCTCCTGCCTGACCCGCTGTGCTTTTCCAGCACCACTCTAATCTTGACTCTGCTCTCTAGCATCTGCAGTCCTCACTTTCGCTTGGTTTAATATCTGTCAGAGGAAAAATGTCAGAAACTGTTATTGATGATATTGTCGCAATTAATTTATAATCAAACAGAGTTGACTCAGTTTTGTGAAGGAGAAATCATGTTTAACCAATGTATTAGAGTTATTTGAAGACCTAACAGGTCCTGTGAAAAAAGGTTTACTTAGGAAGTGGAAGTCATTTACTTAGGTTTCCTAAATGCATTTTATAAACTGTTGCATCAAAATAAGAAAATAAAAGTACATTGAATAGTGGTAACATGCTAGAAAGAAAAGATCTACTAAATAACAGGAAACAGAGATGAGGCAAAAATGAGTCATTCCCTGATTGGCAAGATGTAATAAGTGAGTTGCCACTTAACTTCTGAGACCTCAATATTTTACAGTTTCTATAAATGACTTGGACAAAGTAACTGAAGGTATGATAGCTAAATTTGCTGATGACACAAAGGTAGATAGAAATATAAGCTGTGAAGAGGACATCAGGAGGCTGCAAAGAGATATAGATAGATTGAGTGAGGTGTCAAAGATCCAGCAAATGGAATATAATGTGGAAAAGTGAAATTTTCCATTTTGACAATAAAAATAACAAGGAAGCTTAACATCACAATGGTGATGGATTACAAAGCTGGGAAATGCAGGACAATCTGGGATCTTAGCCTTTTTTTGAGAGATCAGTGAGAAAAATGAGTAAGTTAGTCTGTGACTGTGTGTCTCAGGGAGAGACAGTAACAGACAGAACCACATTTGGTGAATGTGCAGAAAGTTCCTAAAAGGAAATGTTTACCCTTTGTCAACTGAGTAAGAAATTATAAAGTGAAGATATGAGTGATACTTCACTCGGGTTGAGTATTTTCAAAGGATATTGCTGGGAGAGATATGGAATCTTTTATTTTATTGTTTGAAGTAAGAGCTTTCAAAATTGTCTTAGTACTTCTTTTCATTTGGTGTAAAAAACTTGTTTTCTTTTGTTAAAGGTACGTTGGCAGCCTCTTGTGATTATATTTAGTGACTGACCACTATTGTAACCAAATTGCAAAAATAAAATTGATGGGTCACCACAGATGCCTGGTTTGTGATGTAGAATGGTATAAACAGCATGGGTTCAATTCCCACATTAGCTTAGATTACTGTGAAGGACTCTCCTTCTAAACCTCTCCCCTCACCTGAGGAGTGGTCACCCTCAGGTTAAACTACCACCAGTCATCTCTCTCCAATGAGAGAGCAAGCCTATTGTTCATTAGGATGATGCCACTTTACCTTTATATGGAATAAGGTCACATATCACATTGAATGGTGGAAGAGCCTTGAGGAGCCTCCTACTATTCCAATGTAATGGTTCCCTTCTTGATGAATAAATAACACATCAAAATAACCAAGTCTCAGGCAGATAGGGTAGTGAAGAAGGTATTTGGTATGCATTTCTTTATCGGTCAGAGCATTGAGTGTAGGAGTTGGGAGGCCATGTTGTGGTTGTACAGGACATTGGTTAGGCCACTTTTAGAATATTGTGTGCAATTCTGGTCTTCTTCCTATCGGAAGGACATTATGAAGCTTGAACAGGTTCAGAAAAGTGGTGGAGATTGGTACAATTACAACATTTAAAAGGTATCTGGATGGGTACATGAATAGAAAGGGTTTAGAGGGATATAGGCCAAGTACTGGCAAATGGGACTAGGTTGGTTAGGATACCTGGTCGGCATGGACGAGTTGGACCGAAAGGTCTGTTTCTATGCAATACATCTCTATGATTCTAAGATCTGTAAGAATTAGCAGCTTGTGATCAGTGAGTGTTAATAATTACAATTTGGAACAGCCACATGAAATCTGCACACTGCACTACCAAGCCTAGAAACATTTGTATATCTTCTTCTTGGTCAGCCTTACTTTGGTAGTTCATTGATCCATTCCAGTAACACTGGACAAAGAACCATTGTCAATTGATAACCCATCTTGTGGTGTGTGAGACAGTATATTAATTCACTATTGCTCTTTCAAACTAATGTTGGAATACTATTTCATCACTATTCATTCCAAATCTTTCTCATTGATCGGACAGTCTAGATCTGCTCATCTAGCAGTTGTGTTATATTCATTATGAAATTCTTCAATAGGAGTACTATATTTCTGAGGACCAGATTCCAGTAGACCATGCACAGAACACCTGAAGTTACTGGTGAACTGATCTCCTCGTTTTCAAAAAACGCAAATGCTGGATATATAAAATTAAAATTAAAAACATTTGAGATACTTATCACAGAGGAAGCTTCCAGTTTGATCTTCTTACATCAGCATGTCCATCATCAGTATTAACATATTCATTTGCATTGTACTATATTTCTCTTTCCATAGATGCTGAATATTTCCATTATTTTGTATTTTTAGTTCATATTTATAGCACTCACTATATTGTCCTTTAATTTTGGTATTTCTCACAAGTTTATCACAACTTCCTTGCTTTTGAACTCTGTGCTGCTATTTATAAAGTCCAAGGTCCTGCAAGCTGCTTTTTGGACTTGCTGCTTCCAATGATTTCTACACATATACAGCTCAGATTTTCCATCGCTGCTCTTTTTAGAATTATTCCTTTCTACACTCTGTTCTTCCTACCGAAGGGAATCAGTTCATGCGTTCTGATGAAGAGTCATATTGGACTTGAAATGTTAACTTTGTTTTTTTTCTCTGTAGTGGCCCCTAAATTTGATTTGTTCCTCTAGCACTTTCTGTTTTTATTTTGAATCAGTTCATTTTTCCTTGCATTAAATTCCATCTGGTCACTTGTTTGCCCATTTCTTTTGATGTTTACTCTCCATGTTACAGTTCTCAATATTTTCAATTATTGAGTTAGCCACAACTTTTGATTTGGTGCCCTACGATCTAATACATATCAGAGAGAACACAGGTAACATCTAAACCTTGGCAAAGACTACAATAAACATTCCACCAGTCCAAAAAAGAACCATTCACCATCGTTTACATCATTTTTCACCTGTGTTTTCATCACTGTCCCTTTTATTCCATGAACACTAACTCTACTCACAAGATTGCCGTGTAGCATTTTATCATATGTCTTTTGCAAGCCCATGTGCACCACATAAGCATTATTGGCCTCATCCTGTTACCTCATCAGGAAGCTCAAGCAAGTTGATTAAATATAGTTTGTTTGTATTAAATCCATTCTGACTTTCATTAATTAACTCTTGCTTGCCTGGTTGACTGTTGTTCCTGATTATAATTTATAAAGGCTTCCCCACCACAGAGGTTAAGCTGCATGGTCACTATTTGCGGCTTGTCCTTATTTCTGTTTTGAACAAGTGTAACATTGTAATTCTAGAAATCTCTGGCACCACTCCAGAATCAAAGGAATATTAGACAATTGTGGCCAGGAACTCTGCAATTTTTTTGCCATATTTCCCTCAGTATCCTTAGATACATCTTACCTGGTTCTCATGACTTATCTTCATGGTGGTTCAGTGCTGCCTCACAGCACCAGGGACCCAAGTTTGATTCCAGCCTTGGGCGACTGTTTGTGTGGAGTTTGCACATTCTCCCTGTGTTTCTCTCTGTGGGTTTCCTCCCACAGTCCAAAGATATACAGGTTAGGTGAATTGGCCATGCCAAATTGCTCATAGTGTTAGGTGCATTTGTCAGGGGTAAATGCAGGATAGGGGAGTGGATCTGGGCAGGTTACTCTTCGGAAGGTCGGTGTGGGCTTATTGGGCCAAAAGGCCTGTTTCCACACTGTAGGAAATCTAATCTTCATTTAATACATCCATCCTAACTATTACTCTTTCCTTCAACTTTTATTCCAAGTGTCTCAATTAATTATAAAGAGGTCATTGACCTGAAACACTAATGTTGTTTCTCTCCACACATTTGATGAGTTTTTCGAGTGTCCTTAATTCAGATTCCAATAACCACAGTATTTTCCGCTTGCTACCTCCTGTTTCACTATGACTGGGGCAGCTTCTTCTCTGGTAAAGACAGGTGCAAAGTATTTTATGCCTTACTTCAGCCAAGTCCCTGCCAATTTGCTCAGAGCTCCTTTTAGGTTCCTATTAGCTCCATCCCTTCTTTTGTTATCATTTTACCGTTTATAAATATACAATAGATGTTCAAATTCCCTTTTATGGCAGTTGTTAGTCTGTTCTAATGCTTTTTTTGCTTCTCTTGTTTGTTTTATGACTTTCCTTCTGAACCTTCTTTATTGATCCTGATTCCCAATTGTATTATTCACCCATATCTGTCAGGTGCACTCATTTTCTGCTTCAACTTGCTCTTTAACCTCTTTATCAACCACAATTCTATGGTAGTACCAAAGTGTCTCCTCTTTAAAGGTAGCCCAATACTTACTTACAGTTTTCTTACCAATCTTCATTTCCATTTGTGGACTGCCACATCTTTCTCACTGCACTGAAATCTGCCATTCTCCACTTAAATAATTTTGGATTGTGCTTCATATTTTCCACAACCAACCTAAATCTTCAGAAACGATGATTAACAATGCCTGTACTGACACACGATCTATGTTACTCTCAAGGATGAGGACCAGCATTGCTTCCTTTCTCATAACATAACGATTTTTTGAAAATTCCTTCAAACATTCGAGGACTTTGTTGTCTCTGCCGTTTACATTGTTGCCAACCTCTTCTTTATCATTCTTTTACGTCTCTGTAATTACCCTGCACATTTGTTCCTCTTCCACTTTTTCTCCAGTCGGTGCCCTACAAAATATGCTCAGTAATGCAGTGATTCCTTTATGGTTTCTGAGGGCCAGCCAAATAGATTATGTTCTTGACCCCTCTGTCTCTCTCTAACATCTGCAATATTCTCTTTTATTGATACTGCCACCTCTCCCCATTTCCTATTTACCCTGAATATTGAATACCCCTTTTTGAGCCAGCTTTCTGGTATTATTGCAACATTAAGTTCACCTTTGGCTATTTGTGCCTGCAGCTCACCAACCTTATTTACCACACTTCACATATTTGCATTCTTGCACAGTAAACCTCATTCATGAATTAAAACAGAAAGTGCTGGAAAATCAGCATCTGTCGAGACAGAAACAAATGACTCTATGAGCGATGGTAGATTACTTTTAAAAGTATTCAGGAGGAAGAAGAACAAAAAGGGGTTACGGTAAAAGTGTTGGATACATTAAATGACAAAGCTGACTTGGAACAAAAATCAAAGAGAGTGGTGATGGTTCCAGTGAAAAGCAAACAGTTTTCCAGCTAAAGAACAGAGAGTGCTGGAGAAACTCATTGAGTCTATGGAATCCAGGGAAAATAAAACAGAGATTCTTCAAGTCCAGCATGACACTTCTTTCAGATTTATAGCATCTGCAGTATTTTGCTTTTATTTGAGCATTTGTCCAGAATAAGTGCAAATGGCAGAGCGATAAGCAGCACTAGCCATAGACTCATAGATTCATACAGCCTGGAAACAAACTTTTCAGTCCAACTCAACTGTGCCAATCAAGTTTCCCCAACTGAACTAGTCCCATTTGCCTGCATTTGCCAAAAGCAAGAGAAACAAGATTAAGACTGGTGCATTCCAAAAATAAATGAGGTCAGAATCCATGGTTGAAATTGTTCAACTAAGTGTTGAATCCAGAAGGCTGTAAAGTAACGAATTTAGGCTTTGTTACATTTCCTCGAATCTGACCCTGCCTATTACCAATTTCTTACTCTGGCGTTACATGCATTTCAAGATTCCCTTTTTCCTGACTTTTCAACCAACCAGTTTCCACATTCAAAGGAGTACCTTCTGCGATTTTCACCAGCCCCAGCAGGAAGCATCATCCTTTCCACCGCTGTCAGCATTCTGCAAGACCATTCCCTCCGGGATACCCTTGGGTCCACTTCTCCATCATTCCTAATGCTTCCTCACACCCGTATGGCACTGACAGTGCAATCACTAAAGGTTTAACATTTGTCCATTCACCTCTTCTCATCTTCACTGTTGAAGGCCCAAAACACTCTTGCCGGGTAAAGAATTGTTTTAATTATGCTTTTTCAATCTAGTCTACTGCATTTGCTGCTCACAACGCTCCTTTGCTTTGGTGAGACTGCACAGGCAGACTGGGTGACCGCTTTGCACAGCAGTTCTGCTTTGTCTGTAGGAATTACCCCTGACCTTCTAGTTGCTTACCGTCTTACTCCCTTGCAAACATTTCTGTTTTGCAACAGTTTTCCAATGAAACGCAACTCCAGTTGGAAAAAGAACAACTCATTTTCTATTTAAAAACTGAAAGAACTGCAGGTGCTGTAAATCAGAAACAAAAACAGAAATTGCTGGAAAAGCTCCACTGGTCTGGCAGTGTCTGTGAAGAGAAATCAGAATTAATGCTTTGGGTCAAGTAACCCTTCTTTAGCACTAACATTTTATATTTAGGTGTTTACAGCATCTAAATCTTAATATTGAATTCCTCAGCATCAGAGCATGACACCCCTGCCCACTGCACCCTAACCACCCACTCCCCTCCCCACCCTGAAGTCCACAATGATATTTTTTTGTATCTGTTGACTTTGCTCTCAGCAATATCTTCTTTTCAGGCCTTCATTTACATCTCTCTCTCTCCTTCACTACCATTAGCGATGCTTTTATCTTTTGCTCTGCTCACCTTCTATTCCAGTCACTCCTCCTCTTCCTCTATCAATAGCACACAAACCACATTTTCCAACCCCTTTCAGTTCTGAAGATGAGTTAAATTGGACTTGAAACATTAACTCTATCTTTCTCTACAGGTATTGCCAGACCTGCTGAGTTTCTCCAGCAGGTTTTCCATAAACATAAAACAATACAGCACAGGAAAGGGCCTTTCGGCCCATGATATTGTGCTGAACATGACGCCAAATTGATCTAATCCCTTCTGCCTGCCCTTGATCCATTTCCCTCCATTCATTGGATGTTCATGACCTTGTCTAAAAGTGTCCTAAACATCCCTATCGTATCTGCCTCCACTACCACCCTGGCAGTGTAGTCCACACTCCTACTACTCTCTGGGTTAAAAACCTGCCCCTCATATCTCCTTTTCACTTTCCCCTCTCACCTTAAATGCACGCCCTGTAGTATTAGACATTTTAACTCTGAGAAAAAGATGCTGACCGTCAATCCCATCGATGCATCTCATTATTTTATCAACTTCAATCCAGTCTCCCCTCAGCCTCAGAGAAAACAACCCAAGTTTTTCTCGCCTCTCCTCATAGCTTATATTCTCTAATCTGGGCAGCATCCTCTTCTGCGGTCTCTCCAAAGCCTCCACATCCTTCCTGTAATGTGGCGACCAGAATTGATGGCAATACTCTAAGTGTGGCCTAACCAAAATCTTATAAAGCTACAACCTGACATTTTGACTCTTGTACTCAGTTCTCTAACCAATAAAGACAAGCATGCCATATGCCTTCTTAACCACCCTAACTACTCACATGGCCACTTTCAGGGAGCTATGGATTGAATCCCAAGATCCCTCTGTACATCAATGCTGTTCAGGGTCCTGCCATTAACTGTTGTGTGTGCATTGTGCTGCCATTGTCTTACCAGACCATAGGGGCTGCTCTCTTATTAGAGAGAAGTGACTGGCAGTGATTTAATCTGACCTCAGGCCAGGGAAGAGGTTGAGAAGGAGAGTCCTTCATGGTAACCTCAATACTTTACATTAACATTTGATTTCCCAAATGCAGGACGTCACACTCTCCCAGATTAAACTTCATCTCCATTTCTCTACCCATGTCTGTGACTGATCTGTATCTTTTGAAAACCTTCTACACTATCCACAACTTTACTGATCTTTCCAGCTTTATTTCAGATTTCCAGCATCCACAGCTGCCTACTTCCACTTATATGAATCCCACAATGTTTTGTGCACCTGGGTTGTCTTTTATAATATCACCGGTACCTTCTGGTTCCCAATACTGGGCTAATTCATTTTAACCCTCCTCCCCATTGCCACTAATACATTGCTGCTCTGCCCAGGTACAATCTGTCCAGCTTGCAATGGGTCCCAACTCTTAATCATTAAGTCATAGAGATGTACAGCATGGAAACAGACCCTTCAGTCCAACCCGTCCATGCCGAACAGATATCCCAACCCAATCTAGTCCCACTCGCCAGCACCCGACCCATATCCCTCCAAACCCTTCCAATTCATATACCCATCCAAATGCCTTTTAAATGTTGCAATTATACCAGCCTCCACCACTTCCTCTGGCAGCTCATTCCATACATGTACCACCCTCTGTGGGATCTTGCAGAATTTATTGTACAAAGGAGGCCATTCAGCCTATTGTGCCCTGCTAGCTCTTTGATCAAGCAACTTTGTTGGCTTGTTAACCTTGGCTTTACGTTGGATTTACACAAGTCCCTCATCATCACGATCCCAGCATTCTCAATATTGCTAGTCATTGCTCTAATGAATGCCAAACTACTGTAGACCCAGTACCTCCGCTATCCATCATGTACTGCAGATGAACAGTCTCACTAACATCAGCAGTTGGATACCCTCTCATAAACTTTTAAGACTATCTCTACCTTAAGAAGAACAACTTGCATTTCTGTGGGGATTCCCCAACTGCTGACTGCCTTAAAGTCAGTTAAGTACATTATAATGCAAGAAACACCAATCAATGTTCAAAGTTAAAAATCACACACCAGGTTATAGTTCAACAGGTTTATTTGGAAGCTTTCACAGCGCTGCTCCTTCATCCACAACCACCTGATGAAGGGCTTTTGTCGGAAACGTCAACTCTCCTGCTCCTCCGATGCTGCCTGACATGCTGTGCTTTTCCAGCACCACTCTCTAATCTGCAGTCCTCACTTTCGCCTGATTTTTAACTTTGTCCACCCCAGTTCAACACCGGCCCCACCTCCAAGTCAATCAATTTTCACGCAGCAAGATCCCATTAGCAGAAATGTGATAAAAGTCTGATGTTGATCGGGGAATAAATATTGTCCAAAAAATAAGCTTTTCTTCCAAGTAGTAACACTGGGATGTTCCCGCTCCCTGAGAGGATTTTGCACATACGCACACCTGGAGATTATCGATATATTTACAGCGTGAGCTGCTTGAGGGTGTTTCTGCTCAGGTTTGTCTGCTGTAAGCCGGAGCAGGATTTCGAGCACCCTCGCCAGTCTCGAAGCATCAACGGAGTCAGGCGGAGCGCTGTGACCCATCAGTTAGTATTACCCAGCCCGAGGAAAGGAACCGAACAGCACCGATACCGACAGCGAGCAGGACATTGGAAACGGCTACCCGTTCCTAGCTCCCGGAAAACTTCTCCCAGCGACTCGCCAGCTCCTGGTACCGGGCAGGGGATTGCGATGGAGATGCTTTTAAACCTCAGGAAAGGTTTTGAGTCTCTGCTCTCGGGGTCGGAGTTGTAGTTCGGAGAGAGGGCTGCCTCTGGGGTTTGGGGTCTGGGGGATATATTTGGTGTCATTTGGGGGCCACTGGGCTGAGACTGGGTCCTCTTCCTCAATTGCGGAGGTCCCAGTCTCTGGACTGGTTTTGGAAAGTCTCTGGTGTATGGAGATTTATTTAGTATCTTTTTCTGGACTTCGGGGGTGAAATGGGGTAATTTGGGGTTAAAACCGGGTCTAGTTTATTTGTGGCCCTCTGCCCAGGTTTAATGTCTCAGTGACGTGTTTGCGGGGTCTGTGCCTGAAGGGACAAGGTTTGGATTTCTCGGGTTCGTTTTGGGCGCCCCTCCGTTTAAGGAGTGGGTTTAGGGAGGGGGGTCTCT